>NC_057728.1:63905064-63938940 GCF_004010195.1 Chiloscyllium plagiosum | reverse complement strand
CAGCCGCAACATGACCTCCCAACTCCTGTACTCAATACTCTGACCAATAAAGGAAAGCATACCAAATGCCTTCTTCACTATCCTATCTACCTGAGACTCCACTTTCAAGGAGCTATGAACCTGCACTCCAAGGTCTCTTTGTTCAGCAACACTCCCGAGGACCTTACTATTAAGTGTATAAGTACTGCTAAGATTTGCTTTCCCAAAATGCAGCACCTCGCATTTATCTGAATTAAATCCATCTGCCACTTCTTAGCCCATTGGTCCATCTGGTCCAGATCCTGTTGTAATCTGAGGTAGCCCTCTTCACTGTCCACACTCTCCTTCCCTCTCATGTACAAACACTCTCTCCTTTTTACTAGCACTGGTGCACACATGTGCACTCTCACATTTGTGCACACTTGCACTCAGGTGCACTTTCACATTCGTGTGCCCTTTCTTTCACTCACACACAGATAGACACAAACACAGAGACACATAAACACATACAAATGGAGGCAAATTTGGGAAACATGTGAAATGTATACATTTGGCAGAATGAGGAGGATCTGATAGAAATATGTAAAATTCTAACAAGATTAGACAGACTGAACGGGGGAAGGATGTCCACAATGACCTGGGAGTCCAGAAGCAGGGAGTCACTGACCAAGGATACAGTGTAGGTCGTTTAGACAAGGGGGCATGTTCTTTAAGATGAAAGGAGAGATATTTAAAAACACCATGAAATGCAAATGTTTTACACAGACGGTGGTTCACGTGTGGAGTGAACTTCCTGAGAAAGTGGTGAATGCACGTACAGTTACAACATTTATAGACATTTGCATACGTATATTAAAAGGAAAGGTTTAGAGGGATATGGGCCAGGAGGAGGCAGGTGGGACAAGTTTAGTTTGGGATTATGTTCAGCATGCATTGGTTGGACTGAAGGATCTGTTTCTATGCTGTATGACTCTATTTCGGACTGAGATGTCACACACAGAGGAACACGGGTGCACATGTATACACACACAGAAAATTATAGAAGTCTACATGGTGACATCCACAGTTTAATGTAGCCTCAGACATGAGGAGCCTTTCCTGTGTATACTGAGAGCCTAAATACTCATCTCCTCAGCAGCCAGCAGCAACACCACAATAAAGTGGGACTGCATCTCCGAGCGTCTCCAGCCAGAGGGCTGAACATTTCATCATACAATCTCCTTGTTACTGCGGGCCACAGAGAGGGGCACAGTTACCCTCGGCTTGCCTCCAGTCTTGCTAGAGGCCAACACTTCTCAGACAGAAAGGGCTACTCACCAACCACCTCCTTGACCAGGATGGCTGTGGTCAGACAGATCGGAGGGCTTTCACCAGCCACGTTCACCGCCTTTACCCTCACAAAGATCTTCTCTCCGGTCGGCAGGCCATTAATGGTGTACTTGGTTTTATCGGTCAGCTCAGGGTTTGCCACGATCCATTCATTAGCTGGATTAAAACAAAAACGAGAAAGAGAAATAACTCTGTTTCATGTGTTGCTGAACAAAGAGACCTTGGAGTGCAGGTTCATAGCTCCCTGAAAGTGGAGTCACAGGTAGATAGGATAGTGAAGAAGGCATTTGGTATGCTTTCCTTTATTGGTCAGTGTTTTGAGTGTAGGAGTTGGGAGGTCATGTTGTGGCTGTACAGGACATTGGTTAGGCCACTTTTGGAATATTGTTTGCAATTCTGGTCTCCTTCCTATCGGAAGGATGTCGTGAAACTTAAAAGGGTTCAGAAATGATTAACAAGGATGTTGCCAGGCTTGGAGGATTTGAACTATAGGGAGAGGCTGAACAGGCTGGGGCCATTTTCCCTGGAGCGTCGAAGGCCGAGGGATGACTTTATAGGGTTTTACAAAATTATGAGGGGCATGGTTAGGGTAAATAGACAAGGTATTTTCCCTGTGGTGGGGGAGTCCAGAATTAGAGGGCATTGGTTTAGAGTGAGAGGAGAAAGATATAAAAGAGACCTAAGGGGCAACGTTTTCACTCAGAGGGTGGTACATGTATGGAATGAGCTGCCAGAGGATGTGGTGGAGGCTGGTACAATTACAACTTTAAAAGGCCATTTGGATGGGTATATGAATAGGAAGGATTTAGAGGGATATGGGACTAGATTAATTTAGGATATCTGGTCGGCTGGCTGAGTTAGACTGAAGGGCCTGATTCCCTGCTGTACATCTCTGTACAGGCAGAATCAAAACTGTGATCAAATAAAATGTACAGTAGCTCTCAGGAAGGATCTGCATGGCACTCCTTTAAAGGGAGTGCCGTGCAGATTCACCAGAATGATTACAGGGCTCAAAAGGTTAAACAGTACACCTTGCACAGACTGAGCTTATAGTCACTTAGAATAATAGAGTCATAGAGATGTACAGCATGGAAATAAACCCTTCAGCCCAACTTGTCCATGCCGACCAGATATCCTAACCTAACCTAGTTCCATTTGCCAGCACTTGGCCCATATCCCTCTATCTTTGAGGGAATCTTGTGTGTTTCAATAAGGTGTCCTCCCATTCTCCTAAATTCCAATGAGTATTTGTCAGCTTTGACAAAGAGTCAGTTAGACTCGAAACGTCAGCTCTTTTCTCTCCTTACAGATGCTGCCAGACCTGCTGAGATTTTCCAGCATTTTCTCTTTTGGCCAATGAGTATTTCGATGGGTATTGTTGCCCATAGTCAAAGTCCTAAAATTCCATTTAACCTAAATGTATGATGTCTTAAAGGAATTCAAGTCAGGCTACAAAGAAAAAGTTACTCAAAACCCTCAGATGATATGATCCAGTAAGGCAGTAATGGATTACTGATTGGTGGAGTTTTGGAGAATTAGGGGAAATTGGACAATAGTTCCCAAGGCACTGGAAGGTTCCTTGCCTCATGTCTGACTCACACGCAGACACATTGATACAAAACGAGATCACTGTTATTGGCCATATCATTATTGAATCATGTGACTATCAGAGTGCTAGAATATCAAGGAGGCGGACTTTATCCTGTTTTTGCCCAGATGTTTTTACATACGTTAGCTATTGCTGAAGTTCCCTGTGGGTTGAGGGAAAAATGGGATGGGTTTACTAGGATGTTAGGTAAAAACAATGACTGCAGATGCTGGAAACCAGATTCTGGATTAGTGGTGCTTGAAGAGCACAGCAGTTCAGACAGCATCCAGGAATCAGGAATCAGGGCTTTTGCCCGAAACGTCGATTTTGCTGCTCTTTGGATGCTGCCTGAACTGTTGTGCTCTTCCAGCACCACTGATCCAGAATTTACTAGGATGTTGCCTGGTATGGAGGGAAGGTCTTACAAGGAAAGGCTGAGGGCACTGAGACTGTTTTCGTTGGAGAGAAGAAGGTTGAGAGGTGATTTAATTGAGATGTATAAGATAATCAGAGGATTAGATAGGGTGGACAGTGAGAGCCTTTTTCCTTGGATGGTGAAGGCTATCATGAGGGGACATAGCTTTAAATTGAGGGGTGATAGATTTAGGGCAGATATCAGGGGTAGTTTCTTCACTCAGAGAGTAGTAGTGGGCGTGGAACGGCCTGCCTGCAATAGTAGTAGACTCGACGACGTTAAGGACATTTACATGGTCATTGGACATGCATATGGATAATAATGGAACGTGTAGGTTAGATGGGCATCAGATTATTTTCACAAGTCGGCACATCATTAATGTTCTATGTTCTATGGACTTACTTCCTTCGATGCAGTATTCAATACGATAGCCATCCAGTCCTGCTGCTCCAATACGCTCCGGGGGTCTCCATTTCAGAGATACACTGGTGTCTGTCACACCATCACATGCAAGGAGTGTGGGTTCACTGGTTGGGGCTGGAGAGAACAAAACAAACAGTAAGGCTCTGTGTTTGACCACACAGAAAAATGTGGAGAGTGGCCACTTTGCAAATGGTGTCAATATAAACCAAGTGATAACTCTTGCTTCAAAATTTACATTGGGAAACCAACAGTGTTGCACACCACAGCTGGTCCATGTCAAAGAACTTGGAACATGATGTATATCCATGGAATCTACCTGATATGGGAGATTACCCAGGTAATGCCTATCCATAAAGAACAAGGCAAATGTAACTCAGTCAGTTACCACCCTGCTCACTGCCTCCAAATCTATCACATGATGCAAGGATTTAATGAAAATGCCATCAAGAACTCCTATTTACCAGCTGCCTGCCCTTCAATCATTAGTTGGGCTTTTTGCCAGAGCCCTCTGACTCCAACACACTTTGCAGCATTAACCGAGACATGAACACAACAGCTGTAGAGGTAGTGAGAGTAAATGTTCAATACCCAACGGGGTACCACACAAAGGAGTCTAGACAAAATGGAGGTCACTGGAGGTCAAAGTAAAAATCCCCCAGTGCCAGATCAAAGCTAACACAAAGGATGATGGTTGAGATTGTTGAAGGTTAATCATTGTAGCCTTGGTAGATCACCACAAACGTATCTTAGGAAGTTTCTAGCCCAAGAATCTTCAGTTGCTTCATCAACAACTGCTAATCTCTCAAAAAATAGACCTTATGAAAACTTGCCCAGGTGTGCCCCTGTACACAAAAAGCAGGACAAATCCAACCCAACCAATTAACACCCCATCAGTCTACTCTCAATCATCAGTAAAGTGATGTCATCAACAGTGCTAATGGGCAGCACCTGCTCAGCGACACCCATTTTGGGTTCCACCAGGGCCACTCAACTCCTGACTTACAGCCTTGGTCTTTACATGGACAAAAGAGCTGAATTCTAGAGGGGAGGGGAGAGTGACAGCCCTTGACATTAAGGCTGCATTCGACAGAGTGTGGCATCAAGGAGACCCTAGTAAAACAGAAATGGATAGAAATCAGGGCAGAACTGTCTGCTGGTTAGAATCAGGCCTAACACAGAGGAAGATGGCTGTGGTTGATGGAGGTCAGTCATCGCAACTTCAGGACATCTTTGCAGGAGTTCCTCTGGGTAGTGTCCTTGGCCCAACCATCTTCAGTTGCTTCATCAATGACCTTCTCTCAATGTTCAGCACCGTTCAGGTACTGAAGGAGTCCATGGCCAAACACAGCAAGACCTGGACAAAACCTGGTTTGGAGCTAACAAGTGGCATGGCAAGTATCATGCCACATAAGTGCCCGGCAATGTCCGTCTGTAACAAGAGAGAACCTAACCATTTCCACTTGACATTCAATGGCATTACCATCACTAAATCCCCCCATTACAAATGTCCTGGGATTATCATTGACCAGAAACTGAACTGGAGTCACCGAAAAAAGACAGTGACTACAAGGCCAAGTCAGGGAATAGGAATACTACAGAGAATAAGCTACCTCCTGACTCCCCAAAGCCTGTCCACTTTACTAACTTATTGGCATTGGCCACCTGAAGGGACAAGGGAAGATGGGTATTTTGTATTCATTCACAGGGTGAGGGCGTCACTGGTGAGGACAGCATTTATTGTCCATCCCTAATTGCCCAGAGGGCAGTTAAGAGTCAACCACATTGCTGTGGGACTGGAGTCACATATAGGCCAGAGCAGGTAAGGATGGCAATTTCCTTCCCTAAATAACTTTAGTGAGCCAGACGGGGTTTTCCCTGACAATTGGCAATAGGTTCATGGTCATTGTTAGACTCTTAATTCCCAATTGTTACTGAATTCAAATTCCATCATCTGTCGTGGCAGGATTTGAACCCAGGTCCCCAGAACATTGCCGGGGAAACAGTTCAGTGTGCCATCACCTCCCCTATGGCAAAAAGGAGCACCACTCCATGCGGGTTTCTCTGCCAGTCACATGCTTTCCTGACTTGGGTATTTATCACCATTCCTTACTGTCCCAGAGGAAATATCCTGAACATCCTTAGGTACCACTGTCTTAGGAGTCCTGACACTGTAGGGTTTCATGGAGAAAGCTCTTTATTACCTTCTCAGGGGGCAAGCGGTGAGTGATTATGTGAACCAACATGATGGACAGAAATAAGGCCAGAGCCCCACACTTTATGAAATCTTACCAAGAGGGATAAATGCTTTTGACGGCTCACTGGGTTTGGACATTCCAATGGTGTTGACAGCAAACACTCGCACTTCATAAGGAATCCCTTCAATCATGTTCTTGGGTTCAAAGGTCATTTCTTTACAAATGTCAAAGTTGAGTCTCATCCATCGAGAGCTTTGCTTCTTCTTCCTCTCAATGATGTACCCTAAATACAAGACAGAGCAGCGACTCAGTGTCTACATAGCCACTCACCCCTCAATATATGAACAGAACCTCACCGCAGTCACATCACCCTGACCCCACCACCATTCAACAGTGCAATGTCTGCAAATTTCTTGAGCAAAGAGACAAAAAAAGGTCTTCAGTGAGATGAAAGAATCATAGAATTGCTATGATATAGAAGGAGGCCATTTGGCCCATTGTGCCTGTACTGGCTCTTCAAAGAGCATCATTCCCTCATGCCAAGCTCCAGTCTATATTTCCCAAACCCCGGCACACCATTACTATCCCAATAACCATCCATTTTCCCTCCTGAGTGCCCGATTGATTCTGCTCCCACCACGTTTCCAGGCTGTGCATTCCAGACCCTAACTACTCGCTGGGTGAGAAAAGAATTCTTCTCCAAATACCCTTGCTTTGTTCACCCATCACTTTAAACCCATGCCCCGCTCATTCTGGTAGCTTTTACGAGTGGGTACAGCTTCTCCCTATCTACCATCTCCAGCGCTCTCATGGATTTCAAAACCTCAATCAGATCTCCTCTCAGCCTTCCTCTCTCTAAGGAGAACAGTCCCAACTTCTTCAGTTTAACCTCAGATGTAAAGTTGCTCATCCAAGAACTCATTCTTGGAAAAGGAAGAACATAGAATTATAACACCTTCTACCACCTCAGGACATCACCATACATTTTACAACCCAATTAAAAATCTCCTTAAAGCTGCCAATTTCCAGAGCTAAACATATTGTCACTATCACAACGGTGTTCACGGGAGATGGCCACGTGAAAGTCACCAGCTATGTTTCTGACATTAAAACATCGAATGCACTTTATTAGGAATTTCATTGACTGTAAAACCCTTTGGGACATCCTGATGTCTTGAAAGGTGTTAGATACAAGCAGGGGTTTCCACTTTCAGTCCTTGACATTTGATTCCAACCTTCCCGGGGTGTCTCAGACCCTTGAGTTACCTAAAATCGGGGAGCTTCCATCATAGTCAGGAGGATTCCACGTCATTGTACACCAGTCACCTCCAACTTCTGTAACTATCGGTGGTGCAGGGGCATCAGGAATATCTTTAGCAAAAAGCATAAAATGTTCAATGTTAGTGGCATTTCCAACAATGTCCAGTTTACATTCTGCAAGGATAGTTCTGTTCTCTGCCTGGAATAGACTCCAGCTACTGAATGGTCCCACATACTGGGTACAGTGGGCAGAATCTCGTGGAAGTGATTGGAACTCAGCTACCACTCAGCACGAGCTCCACGTTGTAGAAAGAACACAGTGTGATACACAGCAACTCTCATTCCCATTGCCAGAATCAATAACTCAGCACCCTGTCTCAGTAGCTCCTTTCTAATAAAACATTTCCCTGAACCCCCAACGCAAGATAGTCTTCAGTTTCCGCTCCCTTTGTTTCCAACTGGAGAACCACCCAAACCCGCACCCCAACCCAACCCGCACCAGTTACCCACTCGGACATCACACAATGAACAAGTCCCGGATTTTCCAGCCGCTCCTCAGAGACTCAGTCCTGGCACCTACACCTTAACCCCACTGCCCATATTCTGTCCATTTTGTGGAGCAGGTTGGTGAATTCCAGGACAGCAGGAATGTTGTTAGAGTCATAGAGTGTTGTTCCAGGAAACATTGGGAGAGAGTCCAACTCTTCCATCCAAATGGGCCAATGACATGCAATCTGAGAACAAGAGGCATCGTAGCATATCATGGGGTATTAGGAGATATCAGGAGGTTTTGAGCACTATCGTAAGATACCAATTCCATCAAGGTGGGACAGTGGCTCAGTGGTTAGCACTGCTGCCTCACAGTGCCAGGGACCCGGTTCAATTCCAGCCCTGGACGACTCTGTGTTGAGTTTGCACATTCTCCCCTTGGCTGCGTGGGTTTCCTCAGGGTGCTCCGGTTTCCTCCCACAGTCCAAAGATGCGCAGGTTAGGGTGGATTGGCCATGCTAAGCTGCCCATACTGTTCCGGGATGTGTAAGGTAGGTGGATTACCATGGGAAATGCGGAATTACAGGGATCGGATAGGATGTTCTGAGGGTTGGTGTGGACTTGATGGGCCAAATGGTCTCCTTCCATGCTGTAGCGATTCTATGATCACTCATACAGTGTCCATCAGATGAAGATCACAGTGGTATCGGGGAGTGGGGGAATGGAGTGAGGCCGGGAATGTTGGGAATGGAGTGAGACCGGGGAGTCGGGGCGGGTGGGGTGGGGAAATTGAGGCTGGGGAATGAGGCTGAGGAGTGGGGGATAGGAATGAGGCTGATGAGACAGGGGAGTGGAGGTGTGGGGAAATGAGGCTGGGGAATGGGGGATATGAATGAGGCCGGGGAGTGGGGGATGGTAATGAGACCAAGGAGTGGGGTTGGGAATGGTGGAATGGAATATTTGCTTGGGATGTTGCCAGTTTACCTTTCAATTGCATTAGCATCAGAATAAACTTTTAAAAAATCTAATTAACAGGGTCTGGGTAATCTGGTGTTGAGTGGCCCCTTCCTAATTGCCCCTGGAGAATGTCAATAGCCCCACGGAGGTACAGTTCCATTGTGTTTATGTTACTTATTGCATTTGCTCATGGAATGTGGGCATCGTTGGCTGGGCCAGCATTTGAAATCCATAATTGCCCTCAGATGGTGATGATGAGCTGCCTTCTAGAACCATTGCTGTCCTTGTGGTGTTAGTAGACCCACAATGACATTAGGGAGGGACTGCCGAGCGATTTTAACCTAGCGGCAGAGAAAGAATGGTGATATACTTGCAAGTCAATGGTGAGTCGCGTGGAGGCTGTGGTGTCCTCTCTACCTCTGCTGCCTGTGTCCTCCTAAAGTGCTCAAGGTCAGAGATTTGGAATGTATTGTTGAAGGAGCCTTGGGGAGTATCAGCGGTGCATCCTGTAGGTAGTACACACTGTTGCTACTGAGCGTCCGTGGTGGAGGGAATGGAGGATTGTGGACATAGTAGCTTGAGTGTGATGGAATACTCCCCACTTGCCTGGATGGGGGCAGCTCCAACAACACTCAAGAAGCTTGACAACATCCAGGACAAAGCAGCCGCTGATTGGCACCACATCTACAAGCATCCACTCCCTCCACCACCGATGCTCAGTAGCAACAGTGTGTAATATCTACAAGACGCACCACAGAAATTCACCAAAGATCCTCAGACAGCACCTTCCAAACCCAAGACCACTTCCATCTGGAAGGACAAGGGCAGCAGATACATGGGAACTCCACCCTTTCCAAGTTCCCCTCTCAGCCAGTCACCATCCTGACTTGGAAATACATCGTCATTCCTTCACTGCCACTGGGTCAAAATCCTGGAATTCCCTCCCTAAGGGCATTGAGGATGTTTGTTACACCAAACAGAGTGTGGTGGTTCAAGATGGCAGCTCACCACCTTCTCAAGTTCAATTAAAGACAGACCATAAATACCAGCCCAGCCAGTGACACCCACATCTCATTCATGATTAAAGAACCATTCTCATAAATCTTGAGTGTCCCTTCTCCAAGGCTTTGACCTCCCTCCCTAAAGCCTGATATCTAGAATTAGAGTCTCCAACTGAGACTCTGACCTGTGATACATGAAGTTTCACCACAATTTCCCTGACTCAGTGCTACACTATACACCTCTGTTAAAATAGCCATAGACCCTGCATATTGCTTTTCCAAATTGTTTTCATAACTTGTCCAGTTATCATTACCAGGCTCCTTCCATGCACCCACAAGTCTCTCTGCTCTTGCAGCACTTTCACATGTACTGCTGCCTCTGCTTATTCTTTGTCCCAAACTGAAAAAGTCCACTTCCTGAAGGAAGAGCACCAATCACAGTATCCCAGAATGGTACAACACGGAGAGATTGGCTCATTCAGTCTGTGGTGGATCTTACAAAAAGCAAGAGTCCAGATTAGAGTGGTGCTGGAAAAGCACAGCAAGTCAGGCAGCATCCAAGGAGCAGGAAAATTGACGTTTCGGGCAAAAGCCCTTCATAAGGAATGCCCGAAATGTCGATTTTCCTGCTCCTTGGATGCTGCCTGACTTGCTGTGCTTTTCCAGCACCACTCTAATCTGGATTCTGATTTCCAGCATCTGCAATACTCACTTTTGCCTTACAAAAAGTAAGTCAGTCAGCTCCAATTTCCCCATATCCCCAAAATATTTTTCTCTTTGAGTGTTTATCACAACTCCTTCCAAAGTTGCTTCTGAGTTTGCATCCATCACCTGAACCCTTTGTTGGGCAAGGTTTTGTCTTCTCCTGTCTGTTTTTGTTTTGACAATCATCTTGAATCAGTCACCAACCATTTAGCCAAAAGGAACAATTTCTTTTGGTTTAATCGATCTAAACCCTTCATAATCCTTTGATACAGGGAGTGAAACAGCAGTGGGATTGTCTATTTGTTGTCCTCACTTACCGACCACCTTTATTTTCAGCTGGGCACTGTCTTCCCCAGCTTCATTCTGTACCACAATCTTGTACGAGCCTGAGTCATCTTTCTCAGCGAGATCAATCACCAATGAAGTGTGATCGGGGAATGATTCCGCTCTTACTCGGCCCCCTGTTTCCATAATTGCCTACGAGACACAACACATTACACATCAATACACCCTCACCATAATACAACTTAGACAAATGTAGCAGCTTTAAAGAACAAAGAACAAAGAAAATTTACAGCCCAGAACCAGGTCCTTCGGCCCTCCAAGCCTGAGCTGATCCAAATCCATTGTCTAAACCTGTCAGTCAATTCCCAATCATCTGTATCCCTCTGCTCCCCACCGACTCGACTTTTCAAAGAACAAAGAACAAAGAAAATTTACAGCCCAGAACCAGGTCCTTCGGCCCTCCAAGCCTGAGCTGATCCAAATCCATTGTCTAAACTTTTCAGTCAATTCCCAATCATCTGTATCTCTCTGCTCCCCACCTACTCATGCATCTGTCCAGACGCATCTTAAATGAATCTACCGTGCCTGCCTCTACCACCTCTGCTGGTAACGCATTCCAAATGTCCACCACCCTCTGTGTGAAGTACTTGCCGCGTGTATCCCCCTTAAACTTTCCACCTCTCACCTTGAAAGCATGACCTCTCGTTATTGAATGGTCAAATACCAAGTTGTCTTTTATTGAGAATTCTAGACATTTGGCATTATTTGGAGGAAGAGCTTTGCTGCTATCTACAGCATCACAGACTGTTCAAGAGAAAGGGAACTGTGCAACAGCTACAGTGATAGCAACTCCCCAAGCTTCCTTCAGTAGCACATACCAAATCCAAGACCACTTCCATCTAGAAGGACAAGGGCAGCAGATACATGGGAACACCACCCCCTGCAAGTTCCCCTCCGAGCCACTCATCATCTTGACTTGGAAATATATCGCTGTTCCTTCAGTGTCGCTAGGTCAGAATCCTGGAATTCCCTCCCGAAGGACATTGTGGGTCTACCCACAGCACACACACTGCAGCGGTTCAAGAAAGCAGTTTCTCCAGAGCAGTTCAGAATGGGCAATAAATTCTCGTCCAGCCGAGATTCCAACATGATTAAATATTTGTTTTCATAAATAATGCCAAACATTTCTTGAAAGGAAAAGAAATCCCACAATTTCGTCCTGAGGTCGGAATTTTCAGATGGATGATGAAACCTCATGCAGCAAGGGATCTCGGGATTTTGGGATTCATTCATAAATTCACAAATGTTCTTATGTTCTTCCAATACAGAACATAGAACAGTACAGCACAGTGTAGGTCCTTCGGATCTCGAAGTTGTTCCAACCTTTTATCCTACTCTAATATCAAACTATATACCCTTCACTGTACTATTTTCCATGTGCATATCCAAGAGTCGCTTAAATGTTCCTAATGTATCTGACTCTACTCTCACTGCTGGCAGTGCATTCCACGCACCCACCACTCTCTGTGTAAAGAACCTACCTCTGATATCTCCCTTAAATCTTCCTCCAATAACCTTAAAATTATGCCCCCTTGTTATAGACATTTCTGTCATGGGAAAAGGTCTCTGGCTATCCACTCTATCTGCGCCTCTTAACATCCTGAAGCCTCGATCAAATCACCTCTCATCCTTCTTCACTCCAATGAGAAAAGCCCTAGCTCCCTCACCCTTTCTTCATAAGACATGCCCTCCAGTTCAGGCGGCATCCTGGTAAATCTCCTCTGCACCCTCTCTGAAGCTTCCACATCCTTCCTGTAATGGGGTGACCAGAACTGAACACAATACTCCATGTGTGGTCTAACCAGGACTCTATAGAGCTGCAGCATAACCTTGTGACTCTTAAACTCAATCCCCCTGCTAATGAAAGCCAACACACCATACGCCTTCTTAACAACCCTATCAACCTGGGTGATAAGGTTGAGCAAAGTATGGACATGGACCCCAAGATCCCTCTGTTCCTCCACACTGTCAAGAACCCTGCCTTTAATCCTGTAGTCTGCATTCAAATTCACACTTTTCCAGGTTGAACTCCATCTGCCGTTTCTCAGCCCAACTTTACATCCTGTCAATGTCCCATTGCAACCTACAAAAGCTCTCCACACAATCCACAACTCCACCAACCTTCATGTCATCGGCAAACTTATTAACCCACTTTTGACTTCCTCATCCAAGTCATTTATAAAAATCACCAAGAACAGAGGTCACGGAACAGATCCCTGCGGAACACCACTGGTCACTGAGCTCTAGGCTGAATACTTTCCATCTACCACCACCCTCTGTCTTCTATGGGCCAACTCTATATCCAGACAGCCAAATTTCCCTGTCTCCAAGGCCTCCTTACGTTCTGAATGAGCCTACCATGGGGAACCTTATCAAGTGCCTTTTGTTTTAATGAGAGATGTATTTTTTATTATTCAATCGTGGAACATGGATATTGCTGACGAGGCTAGTATTCTTTTTTATGTATATATTTATTGAAAAAAAAATTCCCTTTCATTTAACAAAAACACAAATCAGAAAAAAAACAAAATCATAAATGTACAAAAGTACAGAAAAGTAGAAATGATATCGTACTATTACGTTTTTACAGTAACATTAACAATAAACTGCTTACTATTCTCCAAGATACAGTCAACTCATATTTACCTAACTTAAACCAAATTAGCACAGACTCAAATTAAATGAGATAATACTAAATTAAATTACAATTCAACAACATTAACTTACACTACATTGTCTTATATTATATTACATAACTCCACTCGTCACACCTCCACCAACGCTCCCGTCCATGGGAGCAACAGTAATTATACCCGTATTTACTAGGCCTCAGCACCCCCACAACCCCCGCCCCCACTGCAGTCCCTGGACCACCATATATAGCCCTCATGGCTATGTAAAGGCCCTAATCAATACCGCCAACAGATCCATGACTATATAATTTAGAAAGGGCCGCCATGTCATATAGAATTGCTCCATTCCGTGGTGCACCATACTTGTCGCGTGATCCTGAGGGACGTGTTCCATCACTAGTCTATGCCACCCTGCAAACCTGGAGGCTTTTCTGATATCCAGTTCATTCGGATGTTCTTCCTCACACAGTGTGTCAGGATATTAAACAACCTCTTCCCGTGCTCACCCAGAGAGGGAAGGTTCAGTAATCCCAAGAGGAGGGACACCAGATCCCCCCTAACTTCCATTTGCCTACATATGGCAACAGGGTGCCTATTTGATATTTCTTCAAATCAGGGAGATCCCCACCAATGCCCCCCTGGACCTCTCCCCCCCCTTTCCCACCCCCCGCCCATCCCACCCATCCCCCCATATCCTGCAACTTGGTAAATTTTATTAAGGGATGCCTACGGCACCAAATAAATTATCCAAGCTGCTCCACCAATCTCCGCAGCACCTGTTTGAGTATTAATAGTGGGAGATCCTCATAGGATATAACAACTGAGGGAGAACATTCATTTTAATCAAGGCTAAAAGGCCTAGCCAAGACATTGGCGGTCCCTCCCATCACTGCAAGTCCTGCTTTATTCTCTCAAACAGCTGCACAACGTTAGCTCCGTACAGCTGCTGGAAGCGAGGGGTAATAAAACTTCCCATATAAAGAAAACCTTTCCATGACCACCTAAAGGGAAATTCCATTCCACCTTTGGTACCTCCACCAACCCCTCACAGACATGACCTCCTGTTTTGTAAAATTTATCTTGTATCCCGAAAAGCTACCGAACACTTTAATTTTTTGTATTATCTGTGGTATAGATTTTTCAGGGTTAACTAAAAACAAAAGGACATCGTCGGCATAGAGAGTGAGTTTGTGTTCCCCAAATCCCACCTTTGGTGCCATTATTTTGGGGTCTTTTCAGATAGCTCTGCCAGTGGTTCAAGTACCAAGGTGAACAGTAGCAGTGACAAGGGACATCCCTTTCAGCTGCCCCTCCCCACACCAAAATTGCTCAATTTAACCACATTCATAATAACTGCCGCCTTAGGATCTTTATGTAACACTGACAGCCACCTGGTGAAGGCCCTCCCAGACCAAAACAATCTAGAACAGCAAAGGGATACAACCATTCCACCCAATCCAAAGTCTTTTCTGCATCCAGGTAGACCACCAAACCAGGACTCATTCTCCGTTGACATATTTGCACTTTATTCAACGCCCGCCTGATATTATTGGAGGGGTTGCGACCCTTGATAAAACCCATCTGGTCCTCTTTTATAATAACGGGCAGCACCTTCTCCAACCTCTTTGATAGAATTTTAAAATCCACATTCAACAACGAGATGGGTCTATACGCTGTGCAATCCTTGGGGTCTTTCCCTTTCTTTAAAATAAGAGAGATATTAGCCTCTCTAAGAGAGGGCAGAAGACATTCCTGGCT
Source organism: Chiloscyllium plagiosum (assembly GCF_004010195.1). NCBI lineage: Eukaryota > Metazoa > Chordata > Chondrichthyes > Orectolobiformes > Hemiscylliidae > Chiloscyllium > Chiloscyllium plagiosum. The sequence continues at coordinate 63,923,863 of NC_057728.1, read as the reverse complement.
ATATGAGTAACTATACATCTCCAGCAGTGGTTCAGCCAACATGTGTATGAACTTCTTGTAAAGTCTACTTGGGAATCCATCTGGACTGGGTGCCTTAGCACCTTGGAGCTGCCTTACTGCCTCTTCCACCTCCTGTACTGTCAGAGGTGCATTTAAAAGGGAGGCCTGATCCGTGTTTATACTGGGGAAGTCCACGTTTTCCAAAAAAGGATTCCATTCTCACATTTCCATCCCCACATCCCTCCGATCAGTATAACTCTGTATAGAACTCCCGGAATCTGGCATTGATCTTCCTCAGTTCACAAGTGACATTGCCCGCGCTCTTCCTGACAGACACAATGGACTGTGCAGCACTTTTCTTCCTAGCCAGTTAAGCCAGTTATCTACCTGGCTTATCCCCATATTCAAACAGCCTTTGCTATGCAAGGGAGACCCCTCTCTTCTCCGCTTGTGTGAGCACTGAGTCCAGAGCAGCCCGGAGATCCATGACCCATTGCAATCTCCCCATCAAATGCCTTTCTAAAATCCATGTACACCACATCCACTGCTCTACCTTCATCAACGCCTTTTGTCACATCCTCAAAAAATTCAATAAGGCTTATGAGGCATGACCTGCCCCTGACAAAGCCATGCTGACTATCTCTAATCAAACCACGGTTTTCCAAGTAATCATAAATCCTGTCTCTCAGAATCCGCTCCAACAATTTGCCCCTCACAAATTAATTCCCAGGATTATCCCTATTCTCTTTCTTGAACAGGGGAATAACATTTGCCACCTTCCAACCATCTGGCACTACTCCAGTGGACATTGAGGACACAAGATTATCGCCAAAGGTGCAGCAATTTCTTCCCTCGCGTCCTGTAGTAACCTTGGGTATATTCCATCTGGCCCAGGGGACTTAGCTATCCTTATGTTTTCAAAATTTTCAGCACGTCCTCCTTCTTAACATCAACCTGTTCGAGCATATCAGTCTGTTTCACACTGTCCTCACAAACAACAAGGTCCCTCTCAGCAGTAAATACTGAAATAAAGTATTCATTAAGGACCTCCCCTACTTCCTCCAACTCCACGGACAAGTTCCCTCCACTATCCCTGATCGGTCCTACCCTCACTCTGGCCATCCGCTTGTTCCTCACGTAAGTGTAGAATGCCTTAGGGTTTTCCTTAATCCTACCCTCCAAAGCTTTTTCATGCCCCCTTCTAGCTCTCCTAAGTCCATTCTTCAGTTCCTGACTACGTTGTACCCCTTTAGAGCCCTGTCTGATCCTTGCTTCCTCAGCCTTAAGCTAGCTTCCTTCTTCCTCTTGACTAGATGTTCCACATCCCTTGTCACCCAAGATTCCTTCACCCTACCATCCCCTCCTTGCCTCAGTGGGACAAACCGATCCTGCACTATCAGCAAGTGCTCCTTAAACAACCTCCACATTTCTGTTGTGCATTTTCCTGAGAACATCTGTTCCCAATTTAGGAGCCCCAGTTCCTGTCTAATAGCATGGCAATGCCCTCTCCACCCCCCAATTAAATACTTTCCCACACTGTTTGCTCCTATCCCTCTCCATGAAAGTAGTAAAGGTCGGGGAGTTGTGATCACTATCACCGAAATGCTCTCCCACCGAGAGATCTGACACCTGGCATGGTTTAACCTCCCCTCTAGTCGGCCTATCTAATATTGAGTCAGGAATCCCTCCTGGACACACCTGACAAAATCTGCTCCATCCAAGCTATTTGAACTAAGGAGGTTCCAATCAATATTAGGGAAGTTAAAGTAACTCATGACAACAATCCTGTTACTTCTGCACCTTTCCAAAATCTGCCTCCCAATCTGCTCCTCCGTATCTCTGTTGCTATTGGAGGACCTGCAGAAAACTCCCAATAGAATGACTGCTCCTTTCCGGTTTCTGACTTCCATCCATACTGACTCAGTAGACAGACCCTCCTGGACGACCTCCCTTTCTGGAGTTGTGATACTATCCCTGATTAGGAATACCACTCTCCCCATCTCTTTTACCTTCCCCACATTCCCTTTGAAACATCTAAAGCTTGGACTATCCAATAACCATTCAGGCAGCTTGCTGCTCATCGGATACTGCCTGAATTGCTGTGCTCTTCCAGCACCACTGATCCAGAATCTGGTTTCCAGCATCTGCAGTCTTTGTTTTTACCTATCCAATAACCATTCCTGTCCCTGTGATATCCAAGTCTCTGTAATGGCCACAACATCACAGTTCTAAGTATTGATCCATGCTGAGTTCATCACCCTTATTCCTGACATTTCTTGCATTAAAATAGACACACTTCAACCCATCCCACTGACTGCACCTTTTCCTTATCAAGTGGCTATCCCTCCTCACAGACTCTCTGCACGCTGTATCTGCCTGTTCACTATCTACCCCTCCTCTGATCCGGAGCACCGGTTCCCATCCCCCTGCCAATCCCGTTTAAAACCTCTTGAAGAGTTCTAGTAAATCTCCTGCCCAGGTTGGTGACCCTCCAGTTCAGGTGCAACCCATCCTCCTTGTACGGGTTCCTACTTCCCCAGAAGGTATCCCAATGATCCACATACCTGAAGCCCTCCCTCCTATACCAGCTCTGCAGCCACATGTTCAGCTGCATTCACCCTCTGTTCCTAGCATCATTAGCCTGTGGCACCAGTAGCAATTCTGAAATTACTACTCTGTTCATCCTGCCTTTTAGCTTCCAACCTAACTCCCTATACTGTATTCACTTTTCAGGTCTTCCTCTCTTTTCCAAGCTATGTCATTGGTACCGATGTGTACCACGACTTCTGGCTGCTCTCCCTCCCCCTTAAGAATCCTGTAAACATGACCAGAGATATCCCTGACCCTGATATCTAGGAGGAAACACACCATCTGGGAGTCTCGCTCGCGGGCACACAATCTCCCATCTGTTCCTCTCACCATTGAATCTCCTATCACTATCGCTCTCCTATTCTCTCCCCTTCTCTTCTGAGCCGCAGAGCCAGGGCTCAGTGCCAGAAAACTGGCTGCGGTGGGTTTTCCCTGGTAGGTCATCCCCTCCAAACAGTATCCAAAGCACTTCACTTATTATTGAGGGGAAAGGCCACAGGGTCTCACTGCACTGTCTGCTTATTCCCTTTCCCTCTCCTGAAAGTCACCCAACTACCTTCATCCTCTAATGTAGATGTGACTACCTCCCTAAAGCTCCGCTCTATCACCCCTCAGCTTTCCGAATTATCCAAAGTTCATCCAGCACCAGCTCTAGTTCCCTAACATGGTCTGTGAGGAGCTGGAGTTGGGTGCACTTCGAGTCATAGAGTCATAGAGATGTACAGCATGGAAACAGACCCTTCGGCCCAACCCGTCCATGCCGACCAGATATCCCAACCCAATCTAGTCCCACCTGCCAGTACCCGGCCCATTTCTCTCCAAACCCTTCCTATTCATATACCCATCCAGATGCCTCTTAAATGTTGCAATTGTACCAGCCTCCACCACTTCCTCTGGCAGCTCATTCCATACACGTACCACTCTCGGGGTGACCCTTAACCTCCCACATCCTGCAAGATGAGCATACAACTGCCCTAGCCTCCATCCCCTCTGCTCTAAATTACCAGGAGAGATTGAATAAAAGAAAACTAACAAAACAAAACCTTACCTTACCAACCCACCACACAGAGTTTTTTTGGTTTGAGGAGGAGGACGGGTGGGAGACACTACACGTGTACTGTCTAGCGTTTAGCACCTGCCCAAATATATCAGTTGACGTGCCCAGCAATCTCCATGTCTGTGTCCACTCCTGTTGCGACTTCGCTTCATCTGTTCACGAGTTAAGTCTTTAAGAAGGAAATTGACCTTCCCAGCAGCCCCCTGGTCCTCGCTGTCAGCACCCCTGCTGTTGCTGCAAAGGGGATTGGCTGTGTAGGTGAAGGAAGTGACTTACCTTTTCACCTTTCATCCACACAATCCGTGGTATTGGTTCCCCTGTGACTGGGATATCCAACCGAAGTTTATTTCCAGCCACCACCACAATCTCAGGCGTCTTGGAGAGATGGTCGAGGTGGAGCTTGGGAGCATCTAATGGAGTCAACGTTAAAAAGACAAAAATTAGACACCAAAACTACTACCCATGGAAATACTGATATACAAATGTGGATTAGGATAATCTGTACCCTGCCTTTTCATCTCCTGCAATGTTTCATCATTAAGGCTCACCAAACCTGATTGCCATCATAGAGTCATAGAGATTTCCAACGCAGAAAAAGACCCTTCAGTCCATTGTGTCTGCACTGGTCAAACAACCTCGTCTAACTATTCTAATCTCATTTTCCAGCATTTCATTGTTTCATTTTCCAACCATCTTGAACCCATATCCCCCTCATTCTTGATCCTTCCGCCAATGGGAACAGACTGATTGAGACTGTAATCAGTTGATCCCTTGCCCAATGGTGTCCTGCCCACATGAGCGAATTTCCTGAAGATGACCAATCATACGTCCACCAGTTTGTTTCCCCTTTCTACCGACAGCACATGGACTACATTGCTTCACAAAAGCAGCTCCCGATCTCCAGGATAACTAGGGACAGGTAATAAACACTGGGCCAGCCAGCGATGCCCATGGCCCATGGGTGAACAAAAAATCTGATTGCAAAAGGAAAAGATTCTTGGTTATCCGATTGGATGATTCTATGCTGTCAATCAATTTATTTTGCCTAACTTCAATATTTTAATGCCCAATGGACAAGATGTTTAAAATACCTCTGGGTTGTTCATCCCTCACTGCATTGGCCTGTGATGACCAACAGGATGAAGCTGGGGTTAGGGTTAGGTTTAGAGTTAGGGTTAGAGTTAGGGTTAGAGTTAGGGTTAGAGTTAGGGTTAGGGTTAGAGTTAGGGTTAGGATAAGGACTAGGGTTAGGGTTAGGTTAGGGTTACGGTTAGGATAAGAGTTAAGGTTAGGATAAGGGCTAGGGTTAGAGTTAGAGTTAGATTAAGGGTTAGTGTTAGGGTTACGGTTAGAGTCAGTGTTAGGGCTAGGATTAGGATTAAGTTTAGGGTTAGGGTTAGAATTAGGGATCTGGTCAGAGTTATGGTAAAGTTTAGAGTTACCAGTAATGTTAGTTTAGGTTAAGGTTATTGTCAGGGTCTCACTGTGCACGCTGAGGAGGTTGTGCTCTCTCATGTGCTGTCACTGGGGTAAATGGGAAAGTTATGAAGGGACAGCAGAGTTCAGTGGAGCAGAGGGAAGAGGATCGAGACAGTAAATGTCCACTTGAGACTTATTTTCCAATAGATCGAGTTGACCGTGGATACCAATGCATTCCACTGTCCCTGTCTGGGTTGATCTAATTACACCTTAGGCTAAGCCTAAGAATCAATGCTGGGTGGAAGAACATGATCACAGAAAGTTTCCAGTGCAAAAGGAAGCCATTCAGTGCATTTGGTCAATGCTAGCTCTCTGGGGGACCAATTTACTGAGTGCCGTTTCCTCATCCTTTTCCATATATCCCTGCATGGTCTTTCTTTACCCAGAGAGTGGTGGGGGCATGGAATGCGCTGCCTGTGGGAGTGGTAGAGTCAGAATCATTGGCGACCTTTAAGCGGCAATTGGATAGGTACATGGATAGGTGCTTAAGCTAGGACAAATGTTCGGCACAACATCATGGGCCAAAGGGCCTGTTCTGTGCTGTATTGTTCTATGTTCTATGTTCTAGAAGTATCTGTCTATTGATAGCTTTATTGAACCTGTCCTCACTGCCCCTCCTTCTAACGCAGCACTCTCAGACCCTAACCATTTGTTTCATGAGTACATTTCTCCCCGTGTCACCATTGCTCCATTGGCCAACTGTCTTGAATCCATGCCCCTCATTCTCCACCCTTCTACGAATGGGAACAGAATGTGATCACTCGATCCCCATGCCCAATGGTGCCCTGCCCAAGTGCGTGAATTTCCTGAAGATGCCAATCATGATTCCATTCAGAGCCTTAGCCAATGGGCATTTGTGGCTCAGTGCCCAGCTGAGGCAGGTACTGCCAATGTAGGTGGGAGGAAAAAAAATGACTGCAGATGCTGGAAACCAGATTCTGAATTAGTGATGCTGGAAGAGCACAGTAGTTCAGGCAGCATCCAAGGAGCAGTAAAATCGACGTTTCGGGCAAAAGCCCTTCATCAGGAATACAGGAATCCTGATGAAGGGCTTTTGCCCGAAACGTCGATTTTCCTGCTCCTCGGATGCTGCCTGAACTGCTGTGCTCTTCCAGCCCCACTAATCCAGAATGTAGGTGGGAGGCCATGTCCTCCAAATGGAAGCCCCTTCTGAACACTGTTGATAGTAAGGCCATAAATACCAGGCCAGGAACGAGGAGGATGGATCATTTAAAGGTGTGTTGGTGGTCTCCTGACCTCCTGCTCAGGGGTCTGCCTGGAAAAGGCTGGTGGGTTGTGTAAGCACTCGTGGGGAGTCGATGTAGTGATTGTAACGAGGTCAGCCAGGTGAATCTAATAGAATATGAGTTCCCTGATTGGTCCAATTTAAACTGGAGTGTCAGGGGTTCTGCTCACCCTAGGAGCCTCTGTGCTAGCTGGATCAGTGTAATCTATTCTGCTTGTATGACGAAAGGGTGACTTGGTGATTGGTTACTGGCCTTTGTGGAGTTACTTCCGTGGGGTTACTTCCAAAGTTGATAAGACCCTGACCCCTTAAAAAATGGCCCCTTTGAGTAGTTGAGGCCTTTGAGTAGTTGACTGCCCACCTCCATTGAGTGGATTATTGACTTTCTCCTCTGGCCTCCTCTGGGCAGATCAGCCAGAGACAGAACTGTGTCAGGGAGTGGTCCTGATGCACCCTGCCCTCCCCCATATCCCATCCAACCCCCCCAAACCCCTGGGCTCCAACTGCACCCCCATGGGGCTTGAGGAAACAGCCCAATGAGTTCCCAACAGTTTCTTGCATCCTCATCATCAACTTCCATCATTCAGTGGGTCTGTGCACCCTGCCTGCTCTCACTCACCAATCATACGAAGCTTAGCTCCCAGCTGAATTGAGTAACCATCTGGGATGAAAGTGTAGTCACCATCATCGTCCAAAGCCATCTTTTCCACCACCAGCTTGTGTACTCTTCAATCACAAAACACAACACATGAGGCTTCTGCCAAATTCATGCACAAATTAATTAATTAATAAACAACAGAAGTTCACGAGAATATATGGAAGTTTATAAGATTGTGAATGGCTTGGATAGAGTCAAAAATATGAGGCTTTTTCCCAGGGTGAAGGGGCTAATTACTAGGGGACACAGGTTCAAGTGCGGGAAGGGGGGAGGTTTATTAGAGATGTGAAAGGCAAATGTTTCACACAAAGGGTGGAGCACTCTGGAACACGCTGCCAGAGGAGGTGGTGGAAGCAGATCCAACAACAGCATTCAACAAGCACGTGGACAAATACATGGATAGGAAGGGAATAGAGGGATATGGATCCTGTAAGGGAAGAGAGGCTTAGCATGGAGGGGCAAAATGTGTCAGTGCAGGCTTGAAGGGCGGAAGGGCCTGTTCCTGTTCTGTGTTGTTCTTTGTAACCACAGCAGCAATTGTTCGTTCCTGTTAAACTTCTGCAGAACTGAGGTTAAGTCGTATTTGGTGTTCTGTACATAAATCTGGTCTGTTACTCAAAGGACCAAGAGGCAGTGCAGATGGTGCAAATAAAAAAGATTTACTGGATAAGCACATAACCACTAGGGGCAGGGGGAGGCCATTCAGCCCCTCGAGCCTGCTCTGGTATGGCTGATCTCATCTCAGCCTCAATTCCACTTTCCTGCCCTCTCCTTATAACCCTTTAACCCGTTCCTAATTAAAAATCTGTCTCTAGCCTCTTTAAATTTACTCAAGGAAACCGCCAGGCTCTGGGAAAGTGAACACCACAGATTCATCACCCTCTGAGGGAAGTAATTCCTCCTCATCTCTGTTTTAAATCTGCCACCCATCAGCCACATGACCTCTCATTCTAGATTGCCTCACAAGGGGAATCATCACTCAACATCTGCTCTGTCAATCCCGTTAGAGTCAAAACAAAACTGCAGCTTCGGCTCTTGATGTTGTTTAGTTTGCTGTGTTCTTCCAGCCTCCTTGTCTACCTTGTCAATCGCTTTAGCATTGTATATAATGCAATTAGATCTCCTCTCATTCTTTTATACACCAGGTAGTATTGGCCTATTCTTGTAGAAGTTATAACAATTGTAAAAGACTGAACGAGCTAGGGATCTTTTCTCTGGAAGGCTGAGGGGTTGTTGAATAAAGGTCTTTAAAGGTTGGAACAGGTTTGGAAGAGCATTTGATAGAGAATTTGATGGTAGAACTGACTCGAAGTAAAAGACAGAGGGTGGTGGTGGAGGGTTGTTTTTAGACTGGAGGCTTTTTGTCATTTATATAAATGATTTGGATATGAATATAGGAAGGTACAGTTAGTAAATTTGTAGATGACACCAAAATTGGAGGTGTAGTGGACAGCAAAGAAGGTTACCTCGGAGAAAATGGGAACTTGATCAGATGGGCCGAAGGGCTGAGATGTGGCAGATGGAGTTTAATTCGGAGTAATGTGAGATGCTACATTTTGGGAAAGCAAATCTTAGCTGGACTTATACACTTAATGGTAAGGTCCTAGGGAGTGTTGCTGAACTAAGAGACCTTGGAGTGCATGTTCATAACGCCTTGAAAGTAGAATTGTAGGTAGATAGGATAGTGAAGAAGGTGTGGTATGCTTTCCTTTATTGGTTAGTGCATTGAGTACAGGAGTTGGGAGGTCATGTTGCGGCTGTACAGGACGTGAGAGGGGAAAGATATAAAAGGGACCTAAGGGGCAACTTTTTCATGCAGAGGGTGGCACGTGTATGGAATGAGCTGCCAGAGGAAGTGGTGGAGGCTGGTAAAATTGCATTATTTAAAAGGCATCTAGATGGGTGTATGAATAGGAAGGGTTTGAAGGGATATAGGCCAAGTGGTGGCAAATGGGACTAGATTAGGTTAGGGTATCTGGTCAGCATGGACGAGCTGGACCGAAGGGTCTGTTTCTGGGCTGTACATCTCTATGACCCTATGACTCTATCATAGTTTCAGCTTTTCTCTTGCAATCATCAAAAAGTATGCAAAAACATGAGGGAAGATTCTTGTGTCTGGCCAGACGAGTACAAGGTGAAAATCTTCAACAACAATTTTTCTCCTGTTTAAAGGTACTCTGAATGAACAATAGCCTGTCCATTTCTCACTATGGGGCCCCCAAGATGGAGAATAACAGATCCATTTGATGGAAACTACTTTACTCTGAGAGTTAGAAAGTGGAGCTCACTAGCACAGGGTGGAGTGTTGAGGTGAAAAGCAAAGATACATTTAAGGGGAATATAGATAAAGACATGAAGGAGAAGGTGGTACAGATTCAATGAGATGAAAAGGGATGGGGGGAGATTCATGTGGTGCATAAACCCCAGCATGGACTAGTTGGGTTGAATTGCTATCTAATTCCATCTTCAGTGATGTGATTTCTCAATAAAAGGCCCTTCAAAGTATAACCTCAATATTGATTGATAAAACGCAGATGCAGCTGAATAAAGAATTCCTCTGCTCACTACAGGGTAGATTTTTAATTCCATCCTCTGAATGTTGGTGTCATTGGCAAGGTCAGAGTTTACTGCCCATCCCTACATGTCCTGAGAAAGTGACAGTCCCCCTTTCTGAACTAAAGCACTCTGATACAACTACCATTAAATACAGGCTCAAAGGAGATATAAATGGCAAGTTTCCTTCCATTGGACAATTGGACAAAGCATTATGTATACCTGGACTGTCTTTCTTTCAAAGAGGTCAATGCAAGGATAATGGAAGTTTATCTTTTAATAAGGCATGTATTAGAAATCTCCTGCTTCCTTGCCTGGACTTGGCTCCTTGCATTCACATCACTGATTTTTTATAACTAGTGTTTATGGCAGTTATGTTAGAAGTTAGATTTTCAGTTGGGAATGTTTACTTTAAGCAAGGAGCTGCTCAGCTCATGTCTCCTGCTTCTGAAACATCCTCGTTGTGAATTCAATGTGAAGCCAGATTACAGATACAGTCAATGACATGTGTGGAACTGCAGGTAAATCCAAATCCATCAGAGTTTTACCTGCACTTCCACATGCCATTTACTGTATCCATTGCACCCGACGTGGTCTCCTCTACGTTGGGGAGACTGGACGACTACTCGCAGAGTGCTTCATAGAACATCTCCGGGAAACCCCCACTGCCCCATGGCTGAACATTTCAACTCCCCCTCCCACTCCACCAAGGACATGTAGGTCCTGGGCCTCCTTCATCACCACACCCTAACCAACTGACACCAGGAGGAAGAATACCTCATCTTCCGCCTCAGGACCCTCCAACCCCATTCCATCAATGTGGACTTCACTAGTTTCCTCATTTCCCCTCCCCCCACCTTATCTTTTAACTCAGCACTGCCCTCTTGACCTGTCCCATCTGTCTTCCTTCCCACCTACCACTCCACCCTCCTCTCCAATCTATCACCAATACCCCCACCTTAATCCACCTATCGCACCCTCTGCTACCTTCCACCCCAGTCCCACCCTCCCTCCCATTTATCTCTCCATCCCCAAGGCTCACAAGCCTCATTCCTGATTAAGGGCTGAAACATTGATTCTCCTGCTCCTCAGATGCTGCCTGACCTGCTGTACTTTTCCAGCACCACATCACACAGGAGAGCCTAGCTCAGATTGGAGGCTCTGTCTATCCTATCAACCCCATTTTTTTTAGTTTCCAAATAGTTCAAATTGATTCCGAAAGGCTGAAGTGGGATTGAACTCATCACCTGCTTGAAATGGCTGACTCAGCAATGGGCACTTTACCACTTAAACTGACAAGTAAAAGAATTTAACCCAACTGCTAAACTGGGACACGATAGTACAAAGAGAGGTGGTAAAAGGAACTTTCTAAATGGGATATAATAAGTGCATGAAAAGGAACAGAAATTTCCTGGCCATTGGGAACAGAGCAGGGAAGTTTCAGACTTGTTGGATCCTTCTTTCAGAGAGTTAACCTGAGTATGATGGGCTGAATGGCTTACTGTGTGCTGCCTGATTCTCTTAACCGAGGACAAACAAACGCTCATTCATTGGTTACATATGGCTGTGAGCCCTCACTTTTTGCGGTGAGTTATCTTTATGTGTTCACTTGGATAGATCAGTTGGCCGTTTTTGTACCACTTTCCACCCACGTTCGCTTCCGACAATTCACACTCAAGGACTGCCTGCTGACCAGCTCGGACGACTTGGTCGGTGAGATCCTGCAATATCTTCAGAGGTTTCACTGAGAAACAAGGAGATAACATCAGGGAAGCTCAACTTGTGTGAAACAGTGCATCTCACCACCCCCACCAAACTAAAAACACTCCTTACTTCCTCAGCTACAAGTCCGCATTATCTATAAATCCATAATCCAGGGGCGGCACAGTGGCTCAGTGGTTAGCACTGCTACCTCACAGTGCCAGGGACCCAGGTTCGATTCCAGCCTCGGGCGACTGTCTGTGTGGTATCATGGAATCCCTATAGTGCAGAAACAGGCCATTCGGCACAACAAGTCCACATCGACCCTCTGAACAGCAACCCACCCAGATCCATTTCCCCTACCCTATTACTCTACATTTACCCCTGACTAATGCACCGAACCTACACATTCCCGAACACTGTGCAATTTAGCATGGCCAGTTCACCTGACCTGCACATCTTTGGACTGTGGGAGGAATCAGCAGCACCCAGAGGAAACCCACGCAGACACGGGGAGAATGTGCAAACTCTACAGAGACTTTCGCCTGAGGCTAGAAATGAACCCGGGTCCCTGGTGCTATGAGGCAGCAGTTTGCACATTCTCCCCATGTCTGCGTGGACTTCCTCCCACTGTCCAAAGATATGTAGGTTAGGTGGACTGGCCATGCTAAATTACCCATAGTGTCCAGAGATGTGTAAGTTAGCCATGGGAAACTCAGGGTGATAGGGTGGGGGTTTGGTGGGTCTGGGTGGGATGCTCTTCGGAGGGTTGGTGTGGACTCAATGGGCAGAATGGCCTGCTTCTGCATTGTAGAGATTCTATGATAAACATTCAATTCTGTTCAGCTGAGTGGGACCAACTTGCCTGGGATTGACGATGAGCCCAGCAGTCTCCTGTTAAAAATCTGTGCTTAAGAACCAATCATGTTGGTGTGGGTCTTGAGTCATGTGTGAGCCCAGATTGGGGAACAATGACAGATTTCTTTTGCTGAGGGAAATTAACTTTTCCCAAGGCTGGGAATCTCCATGGGTAGGAGCCAGTGAAAAGTCACTGGGGAACGTAGCAGAATCTCCACATATACCCAGATTCCCATCATCCACAATGTCATGGCGATATTTGAGGTGGGTTATGCTGCTGTGAATATGTATTGTGAAAACGTTAACATGTTTTGGTAATTGCCTTTCCAGGATCCTCTGTATTTTGATACTGTGGGATGTGGGATGTGGATGTTGAAGGTGGTGGTGGGCTTACTGCTATGTTCTATGTCATGTTTTTAATGATAATGCAACAGCTTCATGCCCATGTTTAGTGAAGTCTTTAACTAATGCTTCTAAGGGACTTCCACCCACACCAGCCACCTTGAGAGCAATATTACTCTTACTCGGTTAATTAGCTCATAATATTTTAAAGTCCAACAATGAGAATTACCCTACTCGAAAACCCCTGCATTAAAAAATGTTACACGTACTATCAACTTTCAGCTCAGCTGTAGACTGGCCTCCAGTGGTCTTCACCGAATATGTTCCAGAGTCAGCTTTGGCAGCCTCTGGGATGATGAGCCAGTGTTTCTTTCCCTCAGTCCGAAAGCGGTGCTTGGGTGAAGCCCCAAGTTCAATCCCATTTTTAAACCTGAGGAGAGGATGGGGGCATCTCTGATTAGCAAAGCAAACCAGACATTTTATTTTAACACTGCAAACACACCACAAACTTAGTTGGAAGAATTGCAGAATTACTATGGCATAGAAGGAGGCCATTTGGCCCATTGTGCCTGCACTGGTTCGATCACTTCCTGCCTTTTCCTTATCTCCCCACACACCATTTCTATCTAAATAACCATGCAATGCTCCTCCTAAATGCCTCCATCGAAGCAGCCCCCATCACATTTCCAGGCTGTGCATTCTAAACCCTCACTATTCACTGGGTGAGAAAGCGTTTGCTTACATCACTAGGATGATTCCTGGTGTGGGGGAAATTGTCTTATGAACAAAAGTGAAACAGTTGAGACTCTACTCACTGGAATGAGTGAGAGGTGACCTCAGTGAAACACATTGGATTCTTAAGGGGTTTGACAGGGTCAACGCTGAGAGGATGTTTCCCCTCCATTGGGGAGTCTAGCACCAGAGGGCACAATCTCAGAATAAAGGGGAACCAATTTAAGACTGAGATGGGGAGGAATTTCTTCTCTCAGAGGGTTGTGAGTCTTTGGAACTCCTTGCCAAAGAGAGCTGTGGGGGCAGAGTCCTTGTGTATATTCAAGGCTGAATGTAGGTTTGCTCACTGAGCTGGAAGGTTCGTTTTCAGACGTTTTGTCACCATACTAGATAACATCTTCAGTGAGCCTCCGGACGAAGGCTTCGTCAGCCTACATCCAGAACCTCAACCTGAGCTACAAATCTTCTCAAAATTCAAGGCTAAGATAGATAGATTCCTGATTAGTCGAGGAATCAAAAGTTACAGTGGAAGGGCAGGAAAGTGGACATGAGGAATGCCCTTGGATCAGCCACGATCAAGGGACCAAGCGACCTACTCCAGTTCCTATGTCTTTTGAGTCCTTGCACCCTTGCTTCATTTGCACATCACTTTAAACCCATGTCCTCTCATTCCTGTTCCTTTTATGAGTGAAAGCACCTTCACCCGATCTATTCTATTCAGCCCGCTCATGATTCTGAAAACCTTGATCAGGTCTCCCTCTCAGCCTCCTTCTCTCTAAGGAGAATACTCCCACCTTCTTCAATCTATCCCTAAAACTGACGTTTCGCATTCCTGGAACCATTTTTGTCAATTGCTTCTTCACTCTCTCCAATGAATTCACATCCTTCCAATAATGTGACTCCCATAACTGTACACAATGCTCCATTTGAGGTCTAACCAGTGTCTTGCATCACCTCCTTGCCCTTGTACTCTATGCCCCTATTAACAAAGCCAGGGATAGTGTGTGCTTTTTTAACTGCTCTGTTCCCCCTGTCCTGCCACCTTCAATGATGAGTGCCCAACATAAACACCCAAACGGCACTCCCTTTAGAATTTTACCCTCGAAGTTACATTGTCTTTCAATGTTCTTCCAACCAAAACATATCACTTGACTGAATAATGTTTGTTGAATCATTGAGATCAGTCCTGCATTATGGCTGGGATACAGACTGTGCAAGAACTAACCAAATCAGTGAATGGTTACAGCACAGAAGGAGGTCATTTGACCCATCACATCTGTGTTCGTGCTCTGCAAGAGCAACTCACCTAGTCCCACTCCCATGGCATCTGTCTGAGGCTCTGTGACCCTCTCCCTTCAGACATTGATTCAGTTGTCCTTTTGGAATGCTTTAATTGAACCTGCCTCCATCACACTCTGAGACAATACATTCCAGATCCCAGTCACTGTACAAATCTTCAATCTCAGGTCAAAGGCAAAGGACAAAGGATGTCCCACCAGAAGGATGTGTAATTTTGGACAAGGGACCGAAACGGTTTTCCCAGATGTTGCCTGGTTTGGAGGGACGAGTTATGAGGACAGATTGGACAAAGTTGGTTTGTTTTCACTTGTATGTCGAAGGATGAGGGGCCACCTGATAATAGTTTACAAAGTTCTAGGAGGAATGGATAGAATGGTTAGTTGGAGTCTTTTCCTCAGGGTAAAAATGCCAATTACACGGGGACATAGGTTGAAGGTAGAAGGAGGAACGTTTAAAGGCGATGTGAGAGGTAGGTTTTTGACACAATGGGAGGTAAGAGCCTGGAATGTGCCGCCAGAGGAAGTGGTAGAAACAGATACAATAACAACGTTTAAGAAGCCTCTTGACAGATACATGAATAGGCAGGGAAGAGAGGGACACAGACTGCATACAGGTAAGCACATGTTAGTCTAAAAAGGGACAGGCTTGGTGGGCCAAAGGGCCTGTTCTGGTGTTGTACTGTTCCTTGTTCTTTGTCAGTACAAAAGGAGGCCATTCAGTGCATCATGTTTGTGTTAGCTCTTGGGAAGTGTGGTGCAGGAAAAGCACAGCCGGTCAGGCAGCATCTGAGGAGCAGGAGAGTCAACATTTCGAGCATAAACTCTTCATCACTCATTCCTGATGAACAGCTTGTGCCCGAAACATCAACTCTCCTGCTCCTCGGACGCTGCCTGACCTGCTGTGCTTTTCCAACACTACACATTTTGACTCTGATCTCCAGCATCTGCAGTCCTCGCTTTTTCCTTAGTTCTCGGGAAGGGCTGTCTAATTAATCAGCTATCCCCACATTCTTTCCTCGTAGTCCTTCAATTTCACTCCCAGTAATTGTGCCCGAAACATCAACTCTCCTGCTCCTCGGACGCTGCCTGACCTGCTGTGCTTTTCCAACACTACACATTTTGACTCTGATCTCCAGCATCTGCAGTCCTCACTTTCTCCTTAGTTCTCGGGAAGGGCTGTCTAATTAATCAGCTATCCCCACATTCTTTCCTCATAGTCCTTCAATTTCACTCCCAGTAATTATTCCAAAGATTGACTGGTTACTGGAGTGAGTTTCAGTTGGGGGTGTTGGGTTGTTGCAGGGTGGGTATGGATGAAGCTGGGGGGAGGGGATTGAGGTGAGTGTAGTGGGGGGTAAGGGTTACCTTCTGAGGATTGAGAGAATCTGGGCTTGCGCGCATCGGAGATTCCAGGAAGACTTGAGATGGAAAATGCTGTGGGGGTTTGACTGGGTGGATGCTGAAGCGACATTATCTCTTGTGGGAGAGACAGCACAGGGTGACACAGCTAGAGAATCTGGGCTTGCGCGCATCGGAGATTCCAGGAAGACTCGAGATGGAAAATGCTGTGGGGGTTTGACTGGGTGGATGCTGAAACGACATTATCTCTTGTGGGAGAGACAGCACAGGGTGACACAGCTTTTCCAAGAAGGGATCTCCAAGGTGGGGAGAATTCTTTTCTCTCTGAGGATCATAAATCTTTGGAATGCTCTTGCTCAGAGAATGGTGGAGGCAGGGTGACTGATAATTGTTAAAGGCTAGATTCTTGACAACCAAGGCTTGTATGGGGATGGGGGATGTAATGTGAAGTTAAAGCGATAGGTCAGCTGATTGAATTGTGAAGCAGGCTTGATGGGCTAAATGGCCCATTTCAGCTCCCAATTTGAACATTTGCATGTTCACAGTCACGTTCACGCAGTCTTATTGCAAATATTTGTCCGTCCTCCTTTCCCTTCTGAGCTAACAAAGCTTCAGGGCTAGAGTGTACGTACCATTTCACTTGCGCGTTTTCTTCTGACACTTCACATTCCAATTCCACCCTCTCACCAACCAGCTCATCGCGATTCTCCAGCTCTCGAGTGATTAAAACAGGGGGCTCTGCAAGAGAGCAACACAAAGCAGGAGAATCAAAGTCAATCACCCACTCCGATATTGCCTCTAAACCCTGCCATTTCAGGGACATGCTTTTTATACTGTCAGCCTGAAATCCTCCTCAGAGCACGGCCTTTAGATAAACATCAGTGGCCTAAGCTTGCATTGAAAATTGTTAACTTGAAGCTACCATATACACATGTACCAGCAGAGGGAGTCTATTAGGATGAGACAACAAAGAAACTATGTTTAAAAACCTGTGCTGGTCTAAATCTAAATGCATTTGGCTGAATATACAGCAGGAGAAAGTGATGACTGCAGATCTGAATATATAGCAGTTTCAAATAAGCACTACCACTGTTTGATGGTACTGTGGGGATTTATATATATGGGGAAACAAAAGAAAAAAATAATATATAAAACAGTTTCAGTGCCCAAGAGCTCCACAACATGGTTCCTAATTTTATTGATTTATTCCAGCTCTTACACCTGCTTAAGCAGAAAGAATCACTTAAATCACTTGATTCATGACTAGGATCATATAGATAACAGAATGGACAGCAAGCTGCTAATAAAGGGAGTGGTTGAAATGATGGTGCTGAGTTACTCAGACTGAGAGAAAGTGACGATTTGACCTTGAGATGAACTTACAATTCCATTCCCACGCCAGGTTCCACAGGAATCAATGCTGGGACACATGTAGTTCACCACTTTTAGCTTGGAAATCGTAAATGATTTTCAGATGACATCAATTAGGGAGGGGACAGCAACAAAATAGAGTGTAATAAACTTGGACAAGTAAATTCACTTCAATGCTGGAGGCTGGGAGGGAGAGGTATCTAACAGACTAGACCAGACATAGTCAGCCTCATGGTAGCATACCGGATAGACACTTACCAAACGCTTCCATCACCCATTCCTCGGTATGTCCTATCCCATTGACAGCACACACCCAGCAGAGCTGGTGGCATTGTGTCATACAGTCACAGAAACATAGAAAATAGGAGCAGGAGTAGGCCATTCTGCCCTTCAAGCCTGCTCCACCATTAATATGATCACGACTGATCAACCAGTCCAGTCCCCTTTTTCTGCTTTCTCCTCATATCCTGTGATCCCTTTAGCCCTCAGAACTGTATCTAACTCTTTCTTGAAAACACTCAATGTTTTGGCCCTAGCTGCTTTCTGTGACAGAGAATTCCACAGGCTCACCACCCTCTGGGTGAAGACGTTTCTCCCCATCTCAGTCCTAAATGGCCTACCCCATATCCTTAAACTGTGATCATCCTGCTCTGGAGAGAGTAGGGTTAGGAGGGAGTTTCCTCAGCTTTGACTCAGGACCATATAAAGTCTCATGGCTTCAGATTAAACATGGGTAAGGAGACCTCCTGCTGATTACCATGTCCCTTCCTCCCTTGGCTGGTGAATTGGTACTCCTCCATATTGAACAAAGTTTGGAGGTAGCACTAAGAGTGGCAAGTGCACAGAACATACTCTAGTGGGGGGATTAGTGATTGGTGGCAGTGCGACTGATTGAGCTGGTCAGGTCCTAAAGGACAGAGCTGCTAGACTAGGTCCACTGCAGGTGGTGTGGGAACCAACAAAAGCGAAAAACATACCTGACTCCATCCTTACCAATCTGGCAGCTGCGGATGCATCTGTCCATGACAGTATTGGTAAGAGTGACCACTGCATTGTCCTTGTGGAGGCAAAGTCCCGCCTACACATTGAAAATAATCACCATCGTGATGTGCGGCACTATCACTGTGTTAAATGGGACAGACTGCAAACAGAGTGTGGTGCTGGAAAAGCACAGCAGGTCAGGCAGCATCCAAGGAGCAGGTGAATTGATGTTTCGGACATAAGTCCTGCATAGGAAGGGTTTATGCCCGAAACATCGATTCTCCTGCTCCTCAGATGCTGCCCGACCTGCTGGGCTTACCCAGCACCACACTCTCGATTCTGATCTCCAGCATCTGCAGTCCTCACTTTCTCACAGACTTCAAACAGATCTAGCAACTCAAGACTGGGCATCCATGAGGCACTGTGGGCCATCAACAGCAGCAGAACTGTACTCCAGCACAATCTGTAACCTCATGGCCCGGCACATCCCCCATTCAACCATTACCATCAAGCCAGAGGATCAATCCTGGTTCAATGGAGAGTGCAGGAGGGCATGCCAGGGGCAGCACCAGGCA
>NC_057728.1:63873343-63904782 GCF_004010195.1 Chiloscyllium plagiosum | reverse complement strand
AGGATGGGAGGTGGTGTAGTCCAGGTAGCTGTGGGAGTCGGTTGGTTTGTAGTAGATGTCCGTGTTGATTCGGTCGCCTGAGGTAGAAATAGATAGGTCGAGGAAGGGGAGGGAGGAATCTGAGACTGTCTAGGTGAATTTGAGGTCGGGGTGGAAGGTGTTGGTGAAGTGGATGAACTGTTCCACCTCCTTGTGGGAGCACGAGGCGGCGCCGATACAGTCATCGGTGTAGCGGAGGAAAAGGTGGGGGGTGGGGCCAGTGTAGTTCGGAAGATGGATTGTTCCACATATCCTACGAAGAGGCTGGCATAGCTGGGGCCCATGCGGGTGCCCATTGCTACTCCTTTCGTTTGGGGGAAGTGGGAGGATTGGAAAGAGAAGTTGTTCAGGGTGAGGACCAGTTCAGTCAGTCGAAGGAGGGTGTCAGTGGAAGGGTACTGGTCGGTACGGCGGGAAAGGGAGGAGCGGAGGGCTTCGAGTCCTTTGTGATGGGGGATGGAGGTGTACAGGGACTGGATGTCCATGGTGAAAATAAGGCGTTGGGCACCGGGGAAGCGAAAGTCATGGAGCAGGTGGAGGGCATGGGTGGTGTCCCGAACGTAGGTGGGGAGTTCTTGGACTAAGGGGGACAGGACGGTGTCAAGGTATGCGGAGATGAGTTCGGTGGGGCAGGAGCAGGCGGAGACAATGGGTCCTAAAGGACAGAGCAGCTAGACTAGGTTCACTGCAGGTGGTGTGGGAACCAACAAAAGCGAAAAACATACCTAACTCCATCCTTACCAATCTGGCAGCTGCAGCTGCATCTGTCCATGACAGTATCGGTAAGAGTGACCACTGCATTGTCCTTGCGGAGGCAAAGTCCCACCTTCACATTGAAAATAATCACCATCGTGATGTGCGGCACTATCACTGTGCCAAATGGACAGACTGCAAACAGAGTGTGGTGCTGGAAAAGCACAGCAGGTCAGGCAGCATCCAAGGAGCAGGTGAATTGATGTTTCAGACATAAGTCCTGCATAGGAAGGGTTTATGCTCGAAACATCGATTCTCCTGCTCCTCAGATGCTGCCCGACCTGCTGGGCTTACCCAGCACCACACTCTCGATTCTGATCTCCAGCATCTGCAGTCCTCACTTTCTCACAGACTTCAAACAGATCTAGCAACTCAAGGCTGGGCATCCATGAGGCACTGTGGGCCATCAACAGCAGCAGAACTGTACTCCAGCACAATCTGTAACCTCATGGCCCGGCACATCCCCCATTCAACCATTACCATCAAGCCAGAGGATCAATCCTGGTTCAATGGAGAGTGCAGGAGGGCATGCCAGGGGCAGCACCAGGCACACAGAAAAATGAGATGTCAACCTGGTGAAGCCACCAAACACGACGACTTGTGTGTCAAACAGCATAAGCAGCAAGTGATGGATAGAGCTAAGCAATCCCTCAAACAATGGATCAGATCCAAGCTCCTCAATCCTGTCACATCCAGTTGTGAATGGTGCTGGATAATTAAACAATTCACTAGAGATGGGGGTTCCACAACTATCTCCATTCTCAATGATGGGGGAGGCCTGCACAATCGTGTAAAAGATAAAGCTGAAGCATTTGTAAATGGAAAATGTTTCCAATTGTGAGAGGAGTCAAAACTTAGCGTCATCAATATAAGAAGGTCACCAATAATCCAATCAGGAATTTTGGAAAAAAATCTTCATTCAGGGAATGGGGAGAAACTGAGGCTCAATACAACAGAGAGTGGTTGAAAGGAATAATATTAATGAACAGAAGAGGTTAGATAAACTCATGAGGGAAATGGATATGTTGATGGTATTCACTGATGGTGAAAAGTTCAAATGGAATATATTCATGAGGTAGACTGACCAGAGAAATTGAAAGACCTGTTTTCATCCTATAAATTCAATGTAATTCTAAACTCTAAGAAAGCAGCAAAAAATAACTAACAATTATCAAACAGCGGGCGAGAAACAAACAAAAACAGAAATTGCTGGAAAAGCTCAGCAGCTCCGGCAGCATCTGTGGAGAGAAATCAGAGTTAACGTTTCAGGTCCGGTGACCCTTCCTCAGAACTGAGTTTCTGATTTCTCTCCTGCTGAGATTTTCCAGCAATTTCTGGTTTTGTTTCAGGTTTCTAGCATGCACAGTTTTTTCAGTTTTTAAGCAGCAGAATAAAGGAGGTTTTTAGATTTATTTACCTTTGACAAACAATTCTGTTGCACATTTCTCATCCCCAGCTGTTACCTGGTACGCTGCATCATCTGCCATGGTGCAGTTTTTGATGGTTAACATTCGCAGTGTGCCTTTGTGTTCAAAGATATATCTGTCCAAAATTGCAAAGAAAGACTTCACTGAATATAAGCTCAACTGTCAAGCTAATTTGCAACAATTTCCATCTGATTTCTCAATTTCATCCCTCTCCTTATCTACCCCACCTCATAGAATTTGGGGGGGGCAGTGGTCTCGTGGTATTACCATTTAACTATTAACCTGATGACCAATAGGGGACCTGGGTTCAAATCCCACCACCACAGATGATGGAATGGGAATTCAATTTTTAAAAAATAATGAAAATCTGTCATTAAGAGTCTCATGTTGGGTATCCTTACCTGGTCTGGACTCCAGGTACACCAATGTAATTGACTCCTAACTGCCCTCTGGGCAATCAGAAAAAGGCAATAAGTGCTGGGCTAGTGAGCAATGCCCACATCTCAGAAATGAATAACATTTTATGAAAAGTACAGGACCTTAGCTCTTTTGTCAAACCTTGAAAGCGCTCGCCCTGTCCACCAATAAGATTTTCCTTCTTTCTCCCTCAACAACATGACCCACCACTGCTGTTACCTTCTGCCATCATCACTGAAAGCATGGTCTCAGAGATGCCTTGTTCACTACTCTTTTCGTGAACGTGGTTCACACTAGCCAGGGGGTAGTAATGGGCTGCTTTCTTGAAGGGCTGACGAGGGGCTTATGCCTGAAATGTCAATCCTCCTGATCCTCGGATGCTGCCTGACCTATTGTGTTTTCCCAGCACCACACTCTTGGCTCTGATCTCCAACATCTGCAGACCTCACTTTCTCCTCCTTGCTTTCTTGAACCACTGGCAATAGAAACGTGACAAAATGGAATGCTGTAGAGGGCACTCTGTCAGCGGATGGGATCTGGGTGTGATGATATTAGGAGGGGAATGCCCACAAATTACGCCAATGATGGAGGGAGAATGGGGATAGTTGTTTAAGGTGGAATAGCGTGTAATTTGGATGGGAATCTGGGCCGGATGTTGTTCCCCTGGCCCACTGATATTCTTGATTTCAAATCACTCATGGGCTATGGGAGTCACTGGCTGGGCCAGCATTTATTGCTCCTGCCTAGTTACACCTCAGGAGGTGGGGCTGAGCTGCCTTCCTGAACATCTGCCATCCGTGTGCTGTAGGTTAGACCCGCAATGTCCTTAGGGAGAGAGGATTTTGATCCAGTGACACTGAAGGAAGGAATAGTGTGCAATCACATCCCTGAAAAGGGCTGATCAGAAACATAGGTTAAATAAATAAACATAAAATAGACCCTCAGTCGTCTTGTGGTGCTGTGGTAGTGTCCAAACCTCTAAGCAAGGAAGCCCAGGTTCAACCTGCTCAAAATGGGGTAATAACATCTCTGAACAGATTGATTAGACGATAGGTTAAAAAAAAACAAAAACATCTAGCAGATCCTCTAGCCTGTTCCTGCTCTCCCCCACCCTCCATTCACTTTTGATCGTCTGCATTGCCTTCAGTGAATTTTGCTTGTAAATATCTAATTGGCTACACCGATGATTTACTGGGGGCTATGGGGATCCCCAGTGGAGGGCTCTCTATGTGAGAGCTCTCCCTCTTTCCCTCAGGGATTGGGGTGGAGGGTGCTGCACTTAGCATCCCTCTATTGCCCGTAGCGTTAGGTGCATTAGTCAGAGGGAAATGGGTCTGGGTGGGTTACTCTTCGGAGGGTCGGT
Source organism: Chiloscyllium plagiosum (assembly GCF_004010195.1). NCBI lineage: Eukaryota > Metazoa > Chordata > Chondrichthyes > Orectolobiformes > Hemiscylliidae > Chiloscyllium > Chiloscyllium plagiosum. The sequence continues at coordinate 63,900,783 of NC_057728.1, read as the reverse complement.
GTGAACTGGTTGGGCCAAAGGGCCTGTTTCCACACTATCGGGAATCTAGTCTCTAGTTGCAGATTGCAGTGGTTCACAGGCTCCCAGCCCTACTGTTTACCGTCAGGTGCTGTGTTGTCTATGAATACATTAAATATTGGGTATGAGCATGTGCACTCCCTTTGTAGTTTTTGAGAAACTTTCTGTTGCATTTCTGGTTGCACTTCAGTCCCAGGAGCAGGCAGATTGGAGGATTGCCTCATGGGTCTGTTCCTGAGCCTGGCCAGGCTGGCAATGACCAGGTCCAGGCAGCAGGTCATGGAGAGGGTCATCTCTGCTAACTGGCTCCCCTCTCCTGAGGTTACATTTGTGCCCAGGTGCCCTTGGAGAGGGAGCACAAGGTGTCCATCAACACTCTCAGTGCCTTTAGAGAGGTGGACACTGCCTGGGGGTGGAGTCCGTTATCTCGCTCTCCAAATTCATTTGATTTAGCCCCTCCCACTCTCCTTACGTCTCAAATTATTCAAACATGTTCCAACAATTTGGAGATGGGAAAAAGTCCCATTCAGTTGTGAGTGTTAACAAAAGAAAAGATAAAGCAAACCCAAGGGCGGGTCTCCAGACCTGTCTGTCCCGGACTGGGACCAGTCTATGTACACCATGAGTTGTCGCTCTATGTGCTGTCCAACAAAAAATAATGCTTCTTTCCAGTCGGGTTTCCTGCGTTATTACTGATCCCACACCACAATTTCACAGGTGAGCAGGGGAGGGCTCTCTGCTGTCCTGAAAATATTTAAACTTCAAATCAACATCACAAAAACACAGCACATAAGCTGTGATCTGCTTACGAACCAATGACTTCCTTGCTACCTGTGGGATCTTGCTGTGCACAAGTTTGCAACTGCAAGAACAATTTGGGAGATCCTCCAATTGGGCTAAATTCTGCAGCAACTCAGGTGAAACTCAGTCTTTAGACTGTAATGTAAAGTGTGATAGCAGGAATGGGAGACCTAGAGGATAAAAACAATTTAAACTTACTTCGGACCAGGTCGGATTTCTTGACCGTTGCGATACCATTTCAGGTCAACGGTAGGATCTGCCAAATCCACGACAAATCTGATCTTGTCACCTTTCTCGACTTGGTAACCAGGCTCCAGAATCTTTGCAAAAGCTTTTGTGAACAATCGAAAAGAAAACAGTAAGAGTGAAACATTAACAAAGACTTGATTAAAATTGTCCTCTCGGTTTTAGTGAGGAGAAATTTGAATAAAATCGGGTATGATTACGGTGGATCAAGTTACAAGAAGACCACAGTCTTGCCTCTAGGGCCAGAGACACGGATCAAAGGCCTCATCACAGGCCTCATCAAAGACAAGGATCATAGGCCTCATCATAGGCCTCAGTGCTGCTCCCCATGCATGTCTAGGCGGCTGGCCCTGGACAGCGGATCCCCTTCAGACCCTAATGTAGCCACTCTTCAGAGCTCCTGATTGCATTCACTTACGCTGTAAGAACCAATAGAGAGGCTCCAGAAAAGACTCACCTGAATAAGTAACTTCACTTATGGAGATTGGAGAAATTGGAACTTGGGGAAGAGAAGGTGGAGAGGAGATTTGAACAAGGTGTGAATGACCAGGAGGGATCTGGACAGGGAGAATATGTTTGGAATAGAGGAAGGATTGTGAATGGGGTGGGGGTGGAGGCAGATTTAAGTTAACTGGCAGAAAAGAAGGCAATGGAAGCATGAGGAGAAGGGAAGGGATGGCTGAGTGGTATCATCATTGGACTATTAAGCCAGAGGCAAAACTAATGTTCTAGGGGTTTGGGTTCAAATCCCAACATGGCAAGTGGTTCAATAACAATCCAGAATTAAGAGTCTAATGATGACCATCTGGTTCACTAATGCCCTTTAGACAATGTGATTGACATTTAATTGCCCTCTGACACCAACACCCCACAAATGAACAAAATAAAAGAGAGAACGGTTTCCTGCAGTAAATGATTAGTTTGCAATTTGCTGCCTGGGAATGTGCTAATAGTAAGTTCATTAGAGTTTTGTTTTGGTTGTTGTTTGAAAAACAATAAGGCCCAGCATTACAGGAAGGAGGTGAGTGAACAGCATGAGGTATATCGATCCTCTGGAGAGTCAGCATGAACACATGGGGCTGAATGGCCTCTCTCTGTCCCAGAGATGAGGGGTTTGTCATACGAAGAAAGATTGAACAGTTTGGGTCTATACTCTCTGGAAGTTTGAAGAATGAGGAAGATCAAAATGAGGTATTCAAGATGATAAAAGGTGTGAATAAAATAGACGTGGAGCAGATGCTTTCTCTTGTGGGGCATTCTAGGATGAGAGGTTATAGATCAGTGGTGCTGGAAGAGCACAGCAATTCAGGCAGCATCCGAGGACAGGCAAAATCGACGTTTCGGGCAAAAGCCCTTCCTGATGAAGGGCTTTTGCCCGAAACGTCGATTTTGCCTGTCCTCGGATGCTGCCTGAATTGCTGTGCTCTTCCAGCACCACTGATCCAGAATCTGGTTTCCAGCATCTGCAGTCATTGTTTTTACCTCTGAGAGGTTATAGTCTCAGGATAAGGGATAGCAAATTTAAAACAGAGTTGAGGAGAAACTCCTTCTTGTTGAAACTTTATTGCTGGAACAGCGCAGCAGGTCAGGCAGCATCCAGGGAACAGGAGATTCGACGTTTCGGGCACAGGCCCTTCTTCAGGAATGAGCAGAGAGTGTTCAGCAGGAGAAGATAAAAGGTAGGGAGGAGGGACTTGGAGGAGGGGAGTTGGAAAGTTGTTGTGGTTTGGCGGTGGGTGGGTCCAATGACCTGCATATCCTCGGTGGAGTGGGAGGGGGAGTTGAAATGCTGTGCTACAGGGTGGTTGGGTTGGTTCGTCCGGGTGGCCCAGAGGTGCTCTCTGAATCGCTCCGCAAGTAGGCGGCCTGTCTCCCCAATATAGAGGAGGCCACACCGGCTGCAGCGGATGCAGTAGATGATGTGGGTGGAGGTGCAGGTGAATCTGTGGCGGATATGGAAGTTTCCTTTGGGGCCTTGGAGAGAAGTGAGGGGGGAGGTGTGGGCGCAAGTGTTGCACCTCCTGCGATTGCAAGGGAAGGCCAAAGGGTTGTGAATCTGTGGAATTTGTTTGCTCCCCAAAGTGCGGTGGGTATTGGGACAGTGAGTAAGTTTAAGGAGGAGTTAGGCAGATTTTTAATTGGTAATGGGTTGAGGGATATGGGGAGAAGGCAGGAAAATGGAGGTGAGAAGCATATTAGCCATGATCGAATGGTGGAGCAGATTCGATCTGCCAAATGGTCTGCTTCTGCTCCTATACCTTGTGAAATTATGATTTGGAGCAGCTGGTGTTGGACTGGGCTGGATAGTGTTAAAAATCACACAACACCAGGTTATAGTCCAACAGGTTTATTTCGAAGCACTTCTTCTTCATCAGGTGGTTGTGAAGCAGGATCATAAGACATAGAATTTATAGCAAAAGGTTACAGTGTCAGTGAAATGATATATTCAAAAAACCTAGAGTAAGTCATTCATCTTTGAGAATGAGTTTGTTAGTTTTGGTTCTTTAATATGTAAATCCCAGAACTTCCTTTAAGTCACATTCTCAAGATAACTTCAGGTTTTATAACAAAAGGTGCCATCTCAGCTCAGACAAAGCATTAAAGGTGGGAGGTTAAAGTTTGTCTGTATACCATAATACATAAATAATACATAACCTACAGGCTGTCAATCCATGTAATATCATGTGAATTCCACTTTAGAAACAGAATCAGTCTGGCTCAAGATTGGGATACAGACAAACTTTAGCCTCACACCTTTAATGCATTGTCTGAGCTGAGATGACACTTTTTGTTATAGAACCTTAAGCTATCCTGAGAATGTGACTTTAAAAAGTTCTGGGATTTACATATTAATGAACCGAAACTAACAAACTCATTCTAAAAGATGAGACTTACTTTAGGTTTTTTGAATATATCATTTCACCTGCATGACACTGTAACCTTTTGCTATAAATTCTGTGTCTTATGATCCTGCTTCACAACCACCTGATGAAGGAGCGTCGCTCCGAAAGCTAGTGCTTCCAAATAAACCTGTTGGACTATAACCTGGTGTTGTGTGATTTTTAACTTTGTGAACTGATATAACTATTCAGTAATTTTGATAATACTATAATGGTTAAGTGAAGACTTATTTGAGATCTGAAAAGGGGTTTCAATGGAATAAATAAACAGAAACTGTTAAGACTGCTGTAGGGTTAGTAACCAGAGGGACACAAGTTTGTAACATGGTTGTCTGAAGTACAGGAAATGGGAAATTTTGGTTTTTATGCAACACAATGGTACAAGCTCCAACACACTGCAGGGGCAGCAGATTCAATAGTAACTTTCACACAGAGTGGATTGAGAATTGAAAATTAAAATGAATTGAGTTTTTTCTTCGGGTGAGGTATGAAATTGGATAGCTTTTTCACGATGGGTCGAATGGCATTGTTTTGCATTCTGTCATTCTCTGATTCATTCGCAGTGACATCGAGGGGATGTACAGGCCGAGCAGAGACTCGGAGCTGGGAAGGTACTTGCCTGCACTCTTTTTCTCTTCCCTCTTTATCCTCTTCAAGCGTCTCAGCAGGCCCCTGAGGTCAGTGATGCCATATTCAAAAGCTATCTTTTCATACTCATGTGGCTGAGCATTTTTCAGCAGCTCCCAAACGTCAACTTCAGGCTCCGTGCTCTCTTCCTTCATCTCCCTGTTCACAAAAACAATGTCAGAACATTGGGTTCAGTCCCTGGGTTAACATTCCCTCTCTGTGTCTGTAACTCTCCCCAACTGTTACGATTGGCTGAGGTCTCCATACTCCTCCAATCTAACCTCACAGCACTATCTAATCATCATCACTCCAACATCAGTGAGTGCACACTCAGCTGCCTGAGGCAGGGGTCTAGAATCCCCTCCCTAAACCTCTGTGGTCTTCAATGTCTCTAAGCTACTCGTTAAATCCTGCTCTCTCGACCAATTACGGTGGTTAGCACTGCTGCCTCACAGCGCCAGAGACCTGGATTCAATTCCCGCCTCGGGCAACTCTCTGTGTGGAGTTTGCACATTCTCCCCGTGTCTGCGTGGGTTTCCTCCGGGTGCTCCGGTTTCCTCCCACAGTCCAAAAATGTGCAGATTAGGTGAATTGGCCATTCTAAATTGCCTGTAGTGTCAGGTGAAGGAGTAAATGTAAGGGAATGGGTCTGGATGGGTTGCTCTTCAGAGGGTCAGTGTGGACTTGTTGGGCCGAAGGACCTGCTTCCACACTGTAAGTAATCTAATCTAAAATCCCTACAGTGTGGAAGCAAGCCATTCATCCCATCGAGTCAACACTGACCCTCTGAAGAGATCCCACCCTCAGACACACCCCCATACCCTATCCCTGTAACCCATCTAGCTTGCACATCTCTGGACATTATGGGGAATTTAGCATGGCCAATCCACCTAACCTGCACAGCTTTGGACTTTGGGAGGAAACCCATGCAGACACAGAGAGAATGTGCAAACTCCACACAAACAGCCACCCAAGAGTGGAATCTAACCCAGGTGCTGTGAGGCAGCGGTGCTAACCACTGAGCTATCATCCCACCCACTTTGGCCACCTTTTGTGATGATTCCTGTTACATTCTGTTGCCTGGTGGCTTGTGGTTGCTGTATAATGCTACTTCCAATCCTGCTCCCTGTCTGGCCCTGTTGGGAAAGAGCTGACAACAAGTAAGTCTCAATATAGGAGCTCTTCTCTCTCATAATAAGGTGCTCTTTACTATATGACTGTAATCAAGTATACAGGTCACATGAACTCTTAGGCAGGATGCACAAAAAGCTAGCTTCCGCTTTCAGAGGGTAATAGGGAGGGCAAATGGAATGTGGGTCTTTACTTCAAAGGGGAGGGGGCTGTCTGATCATCCAAATCATCCCACAGTTCCTTCCACCTCTTCAAAGCATTCTCCAAGAGACAATTCCAACAGGTTAAGGCAACAACCAAGTAGCCGAGTTTACCGTCAAACCCTGAGATATCTTACCGGTGTTTTAGTAATCCGCTGAAATCGAGCTCTCCTGCATCATCCTGACCATCACCACCGCTTTTAACAGAGAAAGAAAAGTGCATTAAATACTTTTTTTGGAATCAAGTTTAAAAAAAATCATAGAAAAGAACAAAAAGTCAAGGCGATTTCCATCTGCTCCGTCTCCTCCCACCTCCACAGGTTCTAAAATGAAAATGAATGGCAGATTTTCAAAAAATTAGGATGACCACCTCATCTCTTCAATTTCACACAAGGAAGAAGTCGCAAAATGCAAAGACAAAGATGCAATTTATGATGCAAATTGAATGTAATTCTAAATTAAGAGCATTGCTAATGCCCAGCTCTCACATTCTTCCTAAGATGGTCTTCATCTCTCGGGTATTTTGTAGATAACTTTCCGAAAGTTAAACACAAAGATTTCTGAGCACTCCTCCCACACAATCCAGATGCTGTGCCCGGTCATTAACATGGCATGCGCATTTACAGACATTGGGAACATCATAATCCTACACCACCTCATGGTTCATGGCCATTTATTTGACATTTGTGGATTCTTTTCAAAACTGTTTTGAGAGGCTACTTGTTTCTGGAGCTGTGATGGGCTCCACCAATGAATGGTGTTGAGTATCTGTGAATTGAGAAGGTGTTTGCTGATCACCCAGGTCAAAGTGTAAACTCATGAACCACTTGGGTGTACTGTTATGATGCCCATGTGCAGACCACCCACAGAAATTCAAGACATTCTCATTGATGATCATGAATGATCTTTCATTAATTCAAAGACCTAGCACCCTCAACGACAGAGGGGTCTCAGCAAGAATTACCTGAAAGCAATCAGTCAGCAAACTGGACACAGCAACCCGCTGTGCCTCATGTGTTAATTGGTGTAATAGGATAAATGACCCTAAGAGACAATAGCTCTGTGTGGCATTTACCCAATATTTACCATAAATTCTGGTGTATAAGTTATACCTCTTTTTTTAAGACTTCCACAATAATGCACAAGAGTGGTTTTTGCCAAATGAGTGCAGGAGAATCACTTAGAACCCAGACTTTATGGTGATTAAACTTGTTTTTCTTAAATTAGTAAGATTAGTGAATCAACTGCTTACTGACAAATGAAGATTTGCATTCAGAAATGTGCACAGAACAATGTGCTTTGAAGTCTAGTCTACCCTTTCTGAGTGACCAAAGATTGGTTAGTGACAAGGAAGCTAGGAGAACCTTGTCATTTCAAGATTCAAGAGTCGAGATGATTTGACTTCTGCCCAAGATAGCAACTGGCAATTTCAGGTTAATCTTGACACAGTGCAGCTAAGATTTCATTCAGTTACATAGCAGAGGGCAGAACATTTTGAACACACAGTCCCTTTTACCACCAATCCAGGGAATGGCAAGACACAAGATGCTGGTGGAATTGTTAAGTAAACTGAAGATTACACATGAAAAATACGTAGGTCTCTTTCATGCGTTCCAGGCAAAGATAATAAGAAGGTTAAGGAGTATCTCTCCTTCTCCACTGGCACCATAACATAGAATGATGAAGGAGCTCCTTACCTTACCGGTGCAGTCCTATGATTGAAAAAAAGACATAATAATGAACATCTTAGAGATGAACTTGGAGTTTGTGTAGGCTAGGAAAGAAATAGAGTTAGTCAAAGGCTATTAAATGCCAACAGGCAACTGGGTAGCATTGTCAACCCATCAACCAACCAGAAATCAACACAAATACCGGATGAAATAAACATTGTAAGAGAGGAAATTTTACTGTGGTTGGCATCCACTTAGGCCTAGATGAAATAAGTCCCAACGACGAGTCACTGGGCTCAAAACATTAACTCTGTTTCTCTCTCCATAGATGCTGCCAGACCTGTTGAGTTTCTCCAGCACTTTCTGCTATTCTATTTGAAGCAAACCCCAAATGATTGAAACAAGAAAACAAAGAAATGACCAAGGTCTTGACTATCATTTTTCAATCCTGCCTCAACGTGATACCATAGTTTAAAAAGAAGTGGAATGGATAACTGAAGTCTTCATGGACCAGTCAGCTTAAATTCAGTTGTTGGCAAATTATTAGAATTAGATGCAGGAAGATGGGATTCGTCTTCATGCCTTGGGTATGATGGGTGGAATTGCCTCTTTCTGTGTCACAAATTTTCTGGGATTGCTATGATTTCAATGGAAACTAAAATCCATCCTATCATAAAAATTGCCCCCCCCACCCCACCCTAAGATGATCAATGAATCTCCTTCCAAATGTTTTCTATTGACAGTGTCTGTCTTGCTCCAAGTTGTTGTTGTGAACTCGGTTGCCTCTTGTTGGAAGAGGTAGACACTTCCTCATGACTTATGGTTTCACTGATGGGAAAGGATTCCTCATTTAACTTTCACTCGATCTTTCATACATTATTCTGCATTGTTGTTCAGCTGCCCACCAGGAATGTCTGAGTTCTACTTCCTAGACTGTCATGTTAGTCCTTTTCCAAAGTATCAGAGCAGCTTTGTAACTGATAGGCCAGTGAGCCTGGATATATTGAAATACTGCCTGGGACCCCAAGATATAACTATAATTGAAATACATTCAAACCAACATGGCAGATTCTGGATGTTCTTCTCAGTCTGAACATGTGAAATTCACATTGGTACATCTAAGGATTAAGGTTGTCTGAATTATTTCCAAATCCATTTTGACCTTAAGAAAACACATGATTCTGTACCATCACATGACAAGCTTGAATTTTGCTTCTCTTTGTACTTTGAGGTTCTGGGACATCTTTTCCCTGACATTGTGCTTCTTCAGATATTTCTTCATCTCTTGGTTGTTCTAGAATGCCATAGCTTCCAGGCCTGTTGGTTTGTCCCATAACTGTGAGATTGCATTTCTAGCTGAATCGAATTCACTTTTTGAAACAATTATCGAAGTGATTCTGAGTCAAACTGTTAGCTCCATGCCTCCTGCAATGACCATTGCTGCTCTTGGAGAGGAGTTTGGAAGGATAGGCATTGCTGCCCCTTGGTTGGGAAATCTAGAACATGGGGCCATTGCCTCAGAATAAGAAGTCATTCATTTGAGACCTAAAAAAAGCCATAGTCACCTCTTGAGGTACGGTTATTGTGACACTCCGAGCACTATGACGTTTTCATCATTTACTCCATCCTCTTAGATGGTTTCCAGATGATCATCAAGGACTGATTCTTCAAAGTTGAAGCCAGAACCAATCAGGAATAAAAAAAGGGAGTCAGGATAAATGTAAAACTCTCTCCCTTGAAGCTTGTTATCAGTGGATTGATGTTGATAGATTGTTTGGTGTCGATGGATAAGAACATCAGAATCAAGAGCAAGAGTAGGCCATCTGCCCCCTCGGGCGTGCTTCTACATTCAATATGATTCTCAACTCCACTGTTCCACCTGCTCCCATGTTACTTGATTCCCCGAAAGAACAAAAATCTGTCCAATTCAATGTTGAATATCCTCAACTAAGAGTGCTGACAACCCTCTGGAGCAGAGATTTCCAAACGTTCAGAACTCTCTGAGGAAAGGACTGTCTCCTCACTCAAATGAATGACTTCTTATTCTGAGGCAATGGCCCCATGTTCTAGATTTCCCAACCAAGGGGCAGCAATGCCTATCCTTCCAAACTCCTCTGGAACCAAACGGAACAAAGGTGGCGAAGTGGAGTTGAGCTCCAGATCATCTCGGGTCTGATGGATCAGGCCTGAGGGATTGGATGGTTTCCTTCTGTTCCAAAGTGTTTGTACAAGATCCAGGACAAGGAACTGTTGTCATTTCTCCCTTTTGTTTTTGGATATGACGTGAAGAAGCTTCAGCACAGAGACTTGTTTACCTCAGTAATGCTCAGCAACCCGTTCACTTACCATCTGTGCCAGTCTATCACAAGACAAAATTTACCAGACTCAGAAACCACAGGTTAGTTTTGCCTTTCGAGTCTCCAGTTAACAACTCTCTTAAAATAATTCACACAGAAACACAACGTATAATTTTGGTTTGAACCTGCGGTGACTTCTGTGGAGGCTCTGTTCACGCACAAGACTGAAAGTACAGCAATGTCTATAGATGACGTAGTAAAGAAGGAGAGAGTTTAGTGCTGATCGGGAACTAAAGGTTGATGATGCATGGCAGAAGAACCAGAGATGACATGCGCCAAAACAAAAACAGAAAATGCTGGAGAAACTCAGCAGCGTCTGTGAAGAGAGAAACAGAATTAACGTGAGTCTGTGTCATGCAGGACTGCAAACACAAACTCTGTTTCTCTCTCCACACAACTGCGGAGTTTCTTCAGCATTTTCAGATTATATTTTAGGACCTGCTCAGCACTTTGCTTTAATATGAGCAGATTTTGTTTTAAACACAGTGAGTGGTTGTGATATGGAACCCACAATAGATTGAGTCAGAATTTTCAAAAGGGTATTGGTGAAATACTTAATAAAAGATACTGTATATGGGGCTTGTCGCATTGGTGGAGGCAAATAGTACAGGTGCGTTTAAGTAAAAGGTGGATAAAAGTTTGTGGGAGAAACACAATGGATATTGATAGAGTGAGATGAAATGGGAGAGGGCTTGTGTTGAGCTGAAAAGCCAGCCCAAAGCAAGCTGGGTTATGTGTCCTGTTTCTGTGCTGGGTATTTGAGGGGAGGTGATGACGTTAGAACTAAACTATTAATTCAGAGACCCAGCTAATGATCTGGGGACCAGGGTTCAAATCCCACCATGGCTGATAGTGGAATTTGAATCGTTAAAAGTTTGGAATTGTAACCACAAAATGGTTGTCAGGAAAATACCAATCTGGTTCACTCATGCTCTTTAAGGAGTGAAACTGCTGTCCTTACCTGGTCTGGCCTACATGTGACTCCAGACCCACACATTCTGGGTAGTTAGGGATGGGCAATAAATGTTGTCCTGGCTAGTGACACCCACATCCCATGGGTGTTAATTTTTTTTTTAAATCTCAGAAAAGGACAGAAATAACATTGCTTAGATATGGGGCAAGAAGAGGGGGTGTGACAAATTGGAAAACAAATAAAATGGGTCCAAAGAGTTTCCTTGATGCATTGCTGCAGACAGATATGTGCTGTGAACGTATGTTAACGAGTAAGGAGCAGTGATACTGAGGTTGGACTGTAGTTACCTGCGTTTAAAGGCAGAACGGATATCAATCTGCTGAACTTCTGGGGCCTCTGCAAAGAGAATTCAAACCAGACGTTAAAAAGTCACAGGGATTTCGTAAATGAATGCATTTACAATGCTCAGGCTTCTGCTTGTGCATTTGCACAGGGACCTTAACATAACCTCATTTCATCAAACATGTGATTTCTCTGTTCTGAATGTCGTTTGTCATTTCTATAAATGATTTGGATGAGAATATAGGAAGTATGGTAAATAAGCTTGTGAATGACACCAAAATTGGTGGTGTAGTTGACAATGAGGAAGGTTATTAGATTAGATTATTTACAGTGTGGAAACAGGCCCTTCAGCCCACACCGACCCTCCGAAGAGCAACCCACCCAGACCCATTCCCCTACAACTAACACTATAGGCAATTTAGCATGGCCAATTCACCTAACCTGCACATCTTTGTACTGTGGGAGGAAACCCACACAGACACGGGGAGAAAGTGCAAACTCCACACAGACAGTTGCCTGAGGTGGAAATTGAACCCAGGTCTCTGGCGCTGTGAGGCAGCAGTGCTAACCACTGTGCCACCATGCCGCACCATTATCTAAGATTACGAAGGGATTTTGATCAACTGAACAATGGGGAAAGGAGTGGCAGATGGAGTTTAATTTAGATAAATGTGAGGTGTTACATTTTGGTAAGGCAAACCAGGGCAGGACTTATACACTTGATAGTAGGACCCTGAGGAGTGTTGTCCAACAGAGAGACCTAGGGATTCAAATACATAGATCATTGAAAATCTCTTGACAGGTATACATGTAGATAGGGTAGTGAAGAAGGCATTTGGCATGGTTGTCTTCATTGCTCAGATCATTGAGTATCGGAGTTGGAACATCATATTGTGGTTGTAGAGAGTGTTGGTAAGGCCACCTATGGACTACTGTGCACAGTTCTGGTCACCCTGATACAGAAAGAATAGAGGGTTCAGTAAAGATTTACCAGCTTGTTGCCAGGAAGGGAGGGTTATGAAAATAGGCTGAATAGACTGGGACTTTTCTCACTGGAATGTAGGAGGTTGGTGGGTGTTCCTGCAGAGGTTTATAAAATCATGAGGGGGAAAAGATAAGGTGAACAGGGTATTTTCCTCTAGGGTCAGGTGTTCAAAACTAGGGGATATATTTTTAAGGCAGGAGGAGAAAGATTTAAGAGGGTCCTGAGGGGCAACTGTTTCACACAGGGTGGTTCGTGTATTGAATGAACTGCCAAACAGGTACAGTTACAACATTTAAAACCCATTTTTCAGATACGTAAATAAGAAAGGTTTAGAGGGATATCGGCCAAATGCAGGCAAGTTGGACTAATTTAGTTTGGGAGATGTGGTCGGCATGGACTGGTTGAAATTGAAGGATCTGTTTCTGTGGCGTATGATTCAATGACTCTATAACCCAAGGAGAAACCATGTTATTGGCTAAACAGCTTATACTCATTTTGTTTTTGCATAATTTAAATGATGATGCATACCTAAATATGCTTAAGTTCATCCTTGTTTCCGTATAATGTATTAGATGGAAAGTGTGGCGCTGGAAAAGCACAGCAGGTCAGGCAGCGTCTGAGGAGCAGGAGCGTTGACACATTCCTGATGAAGGGCATTACGCCAGAAGCATTGACTCTCCTGCTCCTCGGATGCTGCCTGACCTGCTGTGCTTTTCAAGCGCCACACGTTTTGATTCTGATCTCCAGCATCTGCAGTCCTCACTTTCTCCCATTAATTCAGAGACACAGGTAACTTTCTGGGGACTGGGGGTCTGAATCCTAACACAGCAACTGATAGAACTTGAGGTTAGATTTTTTTTAAAATCTGGAATTAAAAACCTCATGATGAAACCATTGCCAATTGTTGTTAAATTGAAAACATCTGGTTCACTAATGTCCTTTAGGGAAGAAAATCTGCCAACTTTACCTGATCTGGCCTACATGTGACTCCAGACCCACAGCAATATGGTTGACTCTTAACTACTCTCTGAAATGACTGAGCAAGTCATTCAGTTGTATCCAAGCAAAACTACAGACAGGTGATAAATACTGGCCTACCAGCAATGCCTGTAGCCCCTGTCTGAAGAAAACATTAATCCCTGGGGGGGGTGGCGGTGGAGACAGCTCTGTGGGCAGTGACCCCTCAGCTGAACTAGTTTTTGAAACAGTATAAAGGTCTGTGGACAGCTCTGTGCTAAATTGTCACTCACCAACGGATAAGCACCTGCAATCCTTTGAGCTGATATAGCTTGGAAGGTAAAGTCACCAGAGACCTAACGAACTACGGGCCGCTGCTTCATTAGCGAGAGATGACTGGGGATGGTTTAACCTGAGGGTCACCACACCTCAGGCGAGGGGAGAAGTTAAGAAGGGAAGTTCTTCATGGTAACCTCATGGTGTGGGAATTGAACCCACGCTGTTGACAACACACTGCATCGTCTTTAAAAATAATGCCTCTTAGTTGTTTGAAAACCTCTCATGTGTCAAAAAGATGTCTTTGCACTCTGAATATATTGATGCCTGAGATAATTTGAACATAAAAACCACTGAAAACTCATTGAACAGAAAACCCAGGAGTAAACAGAAACCTCTCACCTATTACTTCTAAGTCAAAGGTACAGCTGTCAAATTTGTCTTTCCAGGTCACTTCACAGCGATAGTTTCCAGCATAATTCTCCTTCGCTTTGATAATGTGCATCTCAAACGTGTGAATCTGCAAAAACAAAAGAAATATTTCAAACGATGAGAATGACTTATGAGAAATGACAGCAGAGTTTTACAGGAACTAAGTCCAGCTCCATGGTAAATGAGGTACTCAAGATTCTGGGTTGTGAACTCTTTAGAATTGTTCTGTGTCCTGTAGAAATTAGGAAAATTAAGATCATAAGGATACTGAAAATTATAGTTTTTACAATTTCTTTGACTGTACGTTTTAGTTAGAGATACATCAACATTGTTTAGAGGTGGGATGGTTATCATTTAAACTGGGAGGGGAAGTTTTCTTAACTCATTCATGGGATACAGGTGATGCTGGCTAGGCCAGCATTTATTACCCATCCTGCCTCAGGTGGGAATTGAACCCGGGTCTCTGCCTCACAAATTGCCCGTAGTGTTAGGTAAGGAGTAAATGTAGGGGTATGGGTGGGTTGCGCTTCGGCGGGTCGGTGTGGACTTGTTGGGCCGAAGGGCCTGTTTCCACACTGTCATGTAATCTAATCTAATCTAATTACCCAGAGGACAGTGAAGAGTCAACCACATTGTGGGTCTGGAGTCACATGTAGGCTAGACCAGATAAAGATGGCAGTTTCCTTCCCTAAAGAGTATTAGTGAACCAGATGGGTTTTTGCAACAATGGGCACCATTACACTAGCTTCTAAGTGCAGACTTTGCACTGAGTTCAAATTTCATCACAGTGGAACTTGAACTCATTTCCCCAAAACACTTATGGGGAGGCAAAGGTCTCGTGGTATTAGCACTGATCTGTTAAGCCAGAGAGGCAAAAGTGAGGATTGCAGATGCTGGAGATTAAAGTTGAGAGTGTGTTGCTGGAAAAGCAGAGCAGGTCAGGCAGTGTCTGAGGAGCAGGAGAATCGACGTTTCGAGCCCTTCATCAGGAACGGTGAAGGGCTTTTACCCAAAACATCGACTCTCCTGTTCCTTGGATGCTGCCTGACCTGCTGTGCTTTTCCAGCACCACACTCTTGACTGTTAATCCAGAAACCAGTTTTGACTCCCATCATAACAACTATTATGGTAACAATACCCAGAGTGGGAAAGGGAGAGTGACAAACGTAGAAAAGCAGCAGTCATTAGGGTCAGTGGCGAATAAATAGTTCATAAGACAGCCATGCTAAATTGCCCATAGTGTTCAGAGGTGTGTAGGTTAGATGCATTATTCAGGGGTAAATATAGGGGAATGGATCTGGATGGGTTACTCTTCAGGGGGTCGGTTTGGACTTGTTGGGCTGAAGGGCCTGTTTCCACACTGTAGGGATTCTAATTCTAAAAAAAAAATTTTAATGGCTCTTCACCGAATGTATGTGGTATTGAAAACAAAATAAATAAACTAACAGCTCAAATACTCATTAACGGGTATGATCTTATAGCCATTACACAAACATGGTTACGATGAGATCAAAGATGGGAACTAAATATTCAGGAGCATGTGACATTTTGAAAGGCAGGCTAGCAGGAAGGAAAGGAAGGTGGGGTAACTTTGTCACTACAGGATGGAATCAGTACAATAGCTAGAAATGATCATGGATTGGAAGGTATAGAATCCAGATGGGTAGAGGTAAGAAATAAAGAGGGAAAGAGATGCTGGTGGGAGCTTTCTATAGGTTCCTCTAACAATGTCAATACAGTGGAACTGAGAATAAACCCGGGGATAGTGAGGACATGTAATAAATGTTATACATTAATCATGGGGAGGCTTTAATCTTCATGGAGATTGAAATAGTCAGATTAGTGAAGGTAGGCATGATGAAGAATTTATAGAAAGTATTCAAGACAGTTTCCTGAGACAAGATATTGTGAGTCCAACTAGGGGTCTGGCTGTCTTGGGTCTGGTGACATGTAATGAGCCAGATTCAATATCTGATGTCAGGGTAAAAGATAACCTAGGAAACAGTGACCATAACAGAGGTCATTGCACCTTTTAAGGGAAAATTGGAGAAATCATTGGAACAGATTACTGAAGTCGAAAGACTTCAGGCAGGTAACACTGAGGCAGAAACCCTCAGACAAGGAAGAAGAACAGAGATAATCACTTGAAACATCACAGCACACAGCATTGGGCCAAATGCTGGAAAATGGATCCAAATGGTGATTGATGACTGGCACAGGCACAATGGGCCGAAGGGTCTTTCTCTGTGCTATAAGAACTCGAGGAGATGATACCGGTGTGGAGTTAAGTTATTGAACTGAATGGTGAAACAGGCTGGTATGACTGAAAGGCACGTTTCTGCTCCTATGTTGAAAGATTTAACCGGTGAGGAGGTTTGGTGAAACAAATCAAGATTTTGTTTAAAAAAGAATAGAGTTTACAAGATGAAAATGGGAACATATTATACAATGTGCGTGGAAAAGAACTGGTCAATGATACCAGAACCAGAGCTCATTTATAAATAGTCCAGTATGTCTGCAATTTGTCCCTTGGTAAAATAATTCCCAAGGCCCTTTTATGGTCTGTCACATCAACAGCTGAGAATAATACACAACAACATGAGCCAGGCTGGAGATTATTTGGAAAATAGAGAAGTGCTGTAAATAGCTAAAGGTACGACCTCTTGAATACTGTGCTGTACAAGTATGAAACACAATTAGAATCCTTGGATTCCCACAGGGCTTGAGGCAACTGCATGGACCAGACTGGAAGATGATCTACAATTTCACTTTGGCCGTCACTGAGGTGACATAGTCTCATTATTCCCTGGCACCCACCCACCCACTTGGTTACATTATGAGTGCCAGGCTTGGCTGGGGAACGAGGTTGGGGTGTGAGGGTAGAATGGGATCTGGAAATTTGGCAGAATCTGGTCCATCCCGTTTAGATTCCAGTCCAAATTCCATTGGAGGGAGAGAAGGAGTGAGTCATCCAATCACGCATTTACTCGCCGTGCCCAATGAGCTAAGAAAGAGAGATCAGCCATGATGGTTCTTTGGGACTATGGCGACTTTCCCTTTCCTTTTCCATCTCAGGAGGTTCCCTGGGAATCTTGCTGCGGATGGCTTGGTCAGCAAACCAGCAAGGTCAAGTGCTGTTGAAGGCCCAGCAGAGGCTCTGAGATAAAGGCCATCATTGCCACAACACAGATGGACCATCCTCGGAGAGAGCAGGACGATGAACATCATTGCTGGATCACATCAGTTACCATGCCGACAATTGGTGGCAGATTGCGAGAGGAGAGGGATGGGGAGGTGGTTAAGGTAGGCAGGATGCTCTGATCGATCCTCTCCAGCTGGTGTATTCTGATAATCTGCCACCATCACATCATGACACCTAGCTCTAGAAATGTAATGTTGAGGTGTGGCTTATAACGCAGGGGAGATTTCAGTGAAGTTTTATGACAACACCTCGTGTCCACCTATGTGCACAACAAACCCAGGCACTCCGCAATCTGAAAGTCAAGTTGCACAATCCCCTTGGAGATCCTGGAGGGTCGGTAACCCTCCAGGATGGTAACTCTTCTATTTAAAAAGAGAGGCAGAGAGAGAGCTGGGAGTTATACAACAGTCAGCCTGACCTCGATAAGAGGAGGATGCTACTGTTATTATAAAAGATTCAATAGCTGAGCACTTGGAAAACAGTGAAGGAGTTAAGTTATTGAACTGAATGGTGAAACAATTCAGACACAGTCAGCAGGGGTTTACATAAAATATGCTTGACCAATCACATCAACATTACTTGTGACATCAGAAACATAACTGAGCACGTGTGAGGTTTCGAACTGGGGGTTTCAGTGAGGATGGGAGCCATGGGTGGAGGCACAGGGGGAGTGATGTTGACAGAATGAGGGATCAGAAGCCAGGGATTTGAAGGGTAATGGGGCCAAGAAATCTCAACACTTGAGAGGGGGGAGTGGCGCAGGGGGGGTCCAGGAGCTATGGGCCCTCTCCTCATCTGTCTCCCCTCTGCAATCACCTGTCCCCCACAGATCCCAGCCCACACTGCAGCCATCTTCCCAACCCAACTTCAGACTTGCAATGCGATTGACTCTTTGAAATGGCTGAGCAAGACTTTCAGTTTAAGGGCAATTAGGTTTGGAAACCACATGCAGTGACCACCACAACTTGCTGAATGAGAAAGAGAGACATTTTAAAACTGTGTTCAGGTTGGAGCTCAGCCTCCCTCCAGAAGGAATATAAGTCAGGTCTCTGAACCTGAAATGTTCGCTCCCACACCCCAGTTTAATTAGAACTCAATTAACCAATTGTTGCCAGAATCCTTTCCACTAAAGAGGGGCTTGTGCTTAAAAAGTGCTGTGTGCCACATCCTGAGGTATACTTCTACCCAGGAAGGATTTTTTGAATGTGAAGCAGCTGTTGTAAAACATGACTATCAGTTCATGCACAATTTGGTATGCTTACCTTTATTGGTCGGTGCATTGAGTACAGGAGTTGGGAAGAATCCTTTCCACTAAAGAGGGGTTTGTGCTTAAAAAGTGCTGTGTGCCACATCCTGAGGTATACTTCTACCCAGGAAGGATTTTTTGAATGTGAAGCAGCTGTTGCAAAACATGACTATCAGTTCATGCACAATTTGGTATGCTTACCTTTATTGGTTGGTGCATTGAGTACAGGAGTTGGGAGGTCATGTTGCTGCTATACAGGACATTGGTTAGGCCATTTTGGAACACTGCATTCAATTCTGGTCTCCTTGCTATAGGAAGTATGTTGTGAAACTTGAACGGATTTGGAAAACATTTACAAGGATGTTGCCAGGGTTTGAGGGTTTGAGCTATAGGGAGAGGCTGAATAAACTCAGGCTGTTTTCCTGGAGACTGAGGGGGTGGTTTAATAGAGGTTTATAAAATCATGAGGGGCTTGGATAGGGTAAATTGACAAGGTCTTTTCCCTGAAGTGGGGGAATCCGGAACTAGAGGACAGAGGTTTAGGGTGAGAGGGGAAAGTTTAAAAGGGACCTAAGGGGCAACTTTTTCCTGCAGAAGGTGGTGTGTGTATGGAATGAGCTGCCAGAGGAAGTGGTGGAGGCTGGTACAATTACAATATTTAAAAGGCACCTGGATGGGTATATGAATAGGAAGGGTTCAGAGGGATATGGGCCAATTGCTGGCAAATGGGACTAGATTAATTTTGAATATCTTGGTCAAGCATATTTTATGTTTGCAACAAAAACTTCCAGCTCGGCGAACAGAATCACAGTAATTTTGAATATCTGACTGAGATGAACAAATTGGATAAAGTGGTCTGTGTCCCTGCTGTACATCTCTATGACTCTATCTTACGAACTGTACAGTGATGATGACCAAGTAACTGTTTTAGCCGTGCTTGTTGAAGGATAAAGATTGAGAGAACATTAGCGAACACCCTCCTGTCTTTCATCAAAATAATGGAACCTTTTAAGGCCACCAATAAGGGGACAGGGAGACTGTTGGCAAAATACAGTGGATGCTGGAAAACTGAAACAAACCAGCTGGAGAAACTCAGCAGGTCTTGCAGAATCTGTGGAGAGAGAAACAGAGTTAACACTTTTGGGTCTGGTATGACCCTTCAGAATTTGAAAGAGGTTTGAAAATAGGTTCTTTTATACTTCTGATAAATGGGGAGGAGGGGTGAAGGGAACAGCTGGTATAGGGACCCAGTGCAAAAGACAAAGATGGTGTTAATTATTCTGAAATAAAAAAAAGTGACATGAAAAGGGTGTAAACTAAAGTGTGCAATGGGAGTGAATCTGCCCTCTCTACTCAGTGCAAAGGAAACAAACATAACCAAGTCAAGGCTATGAGGTATGTGGGAGATGGGGTTGAAGGTGTAGGAAGATGGAGTAAAAGAGAAATAGAGAGAGAGCCTTGGTTTAACAGCTCAATTAAGGACAGTACCCCCCACTATTCCAGTAATCCCCTGATGTACATTGGGAATATCAGCCTAGACTTTGAAGCTCTTTATGGAATGAGCTGCCAGAGGAAGTGGTGAAGACTGGTACAATTACAGCATTTAAAAGGCACCTGGATGGGTGCATGAATAGGAAGGGTTTGGAGGAATATGGGCCAAGTGTTGGCAAATGGGACTATATTAAGTTAGGATATCTGGTTGGCATGGACGAGTTGGACCGAAAGGTCTGTTTCCGTGTTGTATGCAGAACATAGAACATAGAACATTACAGTGCAGTACAGGCCCTTCGGCCCTCGATGTTGTGCCAACCTGTGAAACCAATTGAAGCCCATCTAATCTACACTATTCCATTTTCATCCATTTGTCTATCCATTTAAATGTCCTTAAAGTTGGTGAGTGTACTACTGTTGCAGGCAGTGTGTTCCATGCCCCTACTACTCTCTGAGTAAAGAAACTACCTCTGACATCTGTCCTGTATCTATCACCCTTCAATTTAAAGCTCTGTCCACTTGTGCTAGCCATCACCATCTGAGGAAAAAAGCTCTCACTGTCCACCCTCTCTATGACTCTGCAGTGGGACTTGCTCCCACATCACCGACTGACTAAGCAGGAGCACCTGCCATCCAATGAGAGACACCGAAACCTGAAGTGTACCTTTGGCAGTTCCAGGTCAGTGCTTTTAGATCATTTGCTCCACTAGTTGGAACCAGGGAGCAAGAGCTTGATGAGAGGTTAACAAAAAAAAGCTAGCAGAAGAGTAGGTGTTGCTTACCCTGGTGATTCTGTCAAAGGATTCCTTCAGCTGCAAGTGCTTCCCTGCTTTGCTTGCAAGATCCAGCCATTTCCCCTTGAACCACTTGCAATTCGGCTTACGCAAAAGGTCCTTGGCTTCAATTTTTGCCACAAAAGTGATGTCCTCACCTTTAAAAGGGCATTAGCAGCATGATTAAAAAGGAAAGCTTGGAAAACCACCTTTCTCCATGGTAGTATAAGTCAGTAGTTCATTGGCAATGACGTGCTCTTCAGCATCTGAACTCATTAGCACCGTGAACAGCTGAGCACCGACAACAAAGGACATTCCATTCTAAGCTCAGTTTGATGATCGCACTGAATGTCTGTGTTTATAGGGGATTTCAATGGCCACTGTCTTACAGAGGGGACAATTGGCCAGGAATCTTTGCCCCTGGTTTATGTTCAACGAATGGATTCTGATAAAGGGAGAGGCAACTTTCACTGTGGAACCCTTCAATATATTTATACAGAATCTCGCTACTTAGACTCAGGCTAGTATTGGACACTTGGGCAAAGAATCAGAGAGGGTGCTGCCATCAATGATTCATTAGGGCAAGGGCAAAAAAGGAACAGGAAGGGCTAATCATAACATGAGAGCCAAACCATCTAAGGACTGTACTTAAGGAAGCATTATTTTCACAGAAATCCAGAATTTTCTCCCTTTTAAGGCTCTGGATGCTGGGGTGGGGAGGTCATCTGGAATTTTCAAGACAGACAAAGATTGATAGATTTTTGGCAGATAACGATATTTAGGGATATGGGGCAAATCTGAGGGCATGAGAGAAATTGCAGGACAATTAACATTGTAACTGATCACAGTAAAAGTCAAGTATTCAACATGCTCCTCATTCAGTAGAAAAATGCAGAAATTTGATGAAAAAAATTGGATAAGCTCAGGGATTGTGTTACTAGGGCTTTGGCCGTTGAACAGCGTACAATTTGGATACCCAGAACAGTGCTGAAAGGGTTAATAAAGTAACTGCAACAAATGACAAGATCACAACATCTGGTAAGAGCAAAACAATGTCTGCTTTTGGACAGCGTCTCTCTCTCTGTCAATTCCATTGTGGTACACGGTTCCTCTCCCAGAGTTATTTACTATTGATTGAAAACCTGAGATCTCAGAAACTCACCGACAGTGACGGTCCCATTCTGAGGTTTCTCAATGAAGAGGGTTGACCGTGTAGAATCATCAAGTTTAGCAAGTTCCTCAGTAGCTGCTTCTCCACAGGACCACACTGTCCATCCAGGAAAACAAAACCAAAAGGCACAGGTCAGAATTTTGTTCACGGACTCAGTGCAGAGATAGTCCTGCCTGTTTCCTTCACTCTGAACTCCTCAAACCACGGTGTTAAACACAGGTTAGCTTTAGGATAGGACATGATTTCAAGTTGTTGCATTCAGGGTAATGTTGGTTATGGACTGTGACACTTATGGGATTGTGGTTGAAGGGAATGAGTTTGAAAAAGGACTATATCATGTTATGTTATAGCACCCTGAATGAGATATTGGATGTTCGCACGACACCAATCATACAGCAATTGTCAACACAGATATCGATGCATTCGGTTATCCCAAAAACAAAGCAAGGGATTCTTCATCGAGGTTATACAATTTGTTTGTTTGTCACTTCACGACACATTGCGAAATGTTTCAGGAAGAGAGATGGTGGAAGGGTTAGCAGGGAGCTGTGGATAAGGGCTTCACAAACTGGAGGTCAGGATCCCAAGTAGGGTCAGGAGCTGGAAACCTGGGATCCTGAACTCCAACACAGCAACGGACAACACCCTCCCGTGCCCTCATCAACCTTCTCCACAGTCGCCATTTTCTCAGCCTTGTCCCTCTCCCGTGGTGTGGCGGCCTCTCAGGTTAAACTCACCAATGGTAGCGTGGGACCGCGGAAACTTTACCCTAACCTAGACCTTCTCCACCCGCCCAGACAGGTTTCCAGGTCTTACTAAAGTCTCAGTGAGGGACTCTGTCAGCACCAGCACAACACGCAGCCCTTCTGCCACATCTGTCCTTCCTCCATTAACAGCAATATCACTGCTCAAGGACAGGAAATGGTGGGAATCAAATAACTGAGAAATTTTGAATACATCGATGTGTTCATTGACAATGCAGTGAAGGTGCCGTGTCAAGTAGTTCAGAAGCAGACATACCCGAGTCTTTCCTGGCCAGTGCGGTATCGGAAGGCTTTTCATCTGTTTTGAAAACAGGGAATGGTCAAAGCGAGCATTGGAGTTACACAGGAAATTCCAACATTCACATGGGTTAGACGAACGGTTGCTAACTCTGGGTTGGACATGATCCTGGAGGTTTCATCACATGAACCACCCCGTGCCCACTTCATGCCCATTCAGTTGGCTCTTTGGGATGTCCCATCCACCTTCCCATTGGGAGAGCAAAGTAAACAGCCTCCCTTGGGAACTTCTTCCAGAATTTTCTGTGTTTGCTTCAGCTTCCCCTATTCACACCGTTTTCTCTGATTTGAACATAGGACATGGAACACAGAACATTACATCCCAAGACAGGTCCTTTGGCCCATGATGTTGCGCAGACTTGTGAAACCAATCTGAAGCCCATCGAACCTACACTATTCCAGTATCATCCATTGGTTTATCCATCCACTTGCTTCATAATTGATGAAAGAAAGTGCCCAAAAGAAGTATAAACAATATACAAGTTTTTAAAAAAAATTGTGAGTTTTGTTGTCCCAGCAATTAATCTTTAAATTCTCAAGACTCTAATCCAAACCTAGAAAGTTGGCAACCCCTATTTGGAAGGGAATAATTTTCTTTCTGGCAGTGGTAGTGTCCTCACCTCTGAGCCAGAGGGCCTAGGTTCAAATCTCACCTGTTCCAGAGGTGTTCACAATATGCCAATAGAGCCTGGTTACAAATGGTGGTCTAGGGGCCCTTTTGACGCAATGGTAGTGTCCCTGCCTCTCAGCTAGGAGGCCTGGGTTCAAGTCCTATTTGCATCAGAGGTCTCTGAATAAGTTGATTAAAATATCCAAAACTAAATATTTACTTCAGAACCAAGTAGGCAAATAATAAAACATCTTTATTTCCATCCTCTATTTCTTGCCTGTTTTGTCCTCTCTGCAGGAACTGGTTGCCTACAGGCCATTCGGCCCATTAAGTCTGTCTGTACCAATTCTCTGAAGAGCATCCCACCCAGACACACCCTGGGCAATTAAGCATGGTCAATCTATCTAACCTGCACATCTTTGGATTATGGGTGGAAGCCAGATCAAATCCACACAGACACACGGAAAACATGCAAACCCCACACAGATATTACCCCCAGGGTAGAATTGAACCCAGGTCCCTGTCACTGTGAGGCAGCAGTGCTAACCACTGAGCCATCATGCTGCCCATGTCCCTAGGTTGAGAGGTGGCAGTATCTCATTTATACTGCACTCTGAATTTCTCTTTATTTTTGGAAGCTGACAGATACTGACACCATCTATAGGAGACACAGACAGCCCAGCTCCAATTCAATTCTCAGCTACAGAGAGCTTTCTTTTAGTTGTTAACATATTAGGAATGAGACTGAATGCATTACTGACTTTTACGCACTCTCTTGTAGGGTTTAACAAACCTATCAAGGTATTAACACTCCACAATGACCTCTGGGGAACCAACACCAGGAAATAAATGCTAACCTTGACAGTGATCCTCATATCTCAAAATAACAATAAAGAAAATTGGGAATGTGTTGCATGCTTACTAATTATCACTAATTGTTTATTGACAAAAACAGGCTTGCATTTGTAGAGCAGCTTCCATTTCCTCACTTTTCCCCAAAGCATTTCACAACAACCTAATTATTTTACACTGCCTCCACTGTTGTAGGTTACATGGTGCAGTCAATTTGTGCACAGCAAGATCCAAGAACCAGCAATGAGATAAAGGCCAGAGAATCTGCATTTAATAATGAATAATGAGAAAACAAAGCAGAGAGTGCTGGAGAAGCTCAGCAGATCTGGCCATGAATGTGGAAAAAGACACAGGGCAAACACTTTGATGATGTAATGTAATGGTTAATCTAACGTAGGGGTTATTTAATGGAGGGGTGATCTACCAGACGGATGATCTAATGGAGGGGTGATCTTATGGAGGAATGATCTTATGGAGGGGTGATCTAACGGAGGGGTGATCTAATGGAGGGGTGATCTAATGGAGGGGTGATTTAACAGAGGGGTGATCTAACGGAGGAATCATCTAATGGAGGGGTGGTCTAATGGAGGAGTGATCTAATCTAGGAAAATCAACATTTTGGGAAAAATGATGAAGGGCTTATGCCCGAAACATTGATTCTCCTGTTCCTTGGATGCTGCCTGACCTGCTGTGCTTTTCCAGCAACACAGTCTTGACTCTAATCTCCAGCACCTGCATTTCTAACTTTCATCTGATCTAACAGAGGGCTGATCTAACAGGGGTCTTTTACATGATGGAAGGTTTTGATGGACTGGATGCAAAGAGAATAGTACCCTTTGTGGGGAGGAGGGTTAACTAAAGGCCATCACTAAGACAATCACTAAGAAATCCAACAGGGAATTCAGCAGAAACATATTCACCCAAAAACAGGTGAGAATATGGAACTCCCACCCACAGGGATATTTGTCATATATACTATCAATGTATTTAAATGGTAATTAGACAAGTATATGAAGGAGAAGGGGTAGAGAATTATATGGCAGACTCAAATGAGGAAAGATGGGAATGGGCTGAGTTGAAGAAGAAGTAGCATAGACTAGCTGGGCCAAATGGCCTCTTCTTGTGCCATATGTAATCCCATGTGATGCCATCATTGTTGATTCTTACTTGTCCTCTGAACTGGCTTAGCAAGACACTGCTCCAGAGAATTCAGGGCAACTAGGGATGAGCAATAAATGGCGGCCTTGCCAACAATGGCCATGTCCTGAGCATGAAGTAACAAAAGAGAGAGATACACCAGAGGAGAAAGAGCAAGCTGTCAGCTGTGGCTCAGTGAATATTGCACTCCCTTGGAGTATGACAGCTCACTCCCGGGCCTGACCATACAGGTCACTGACTGCTGCTCAGTGTTGAGAGAGGTGTCACCTTTCGGAGAGATATTACACTGAGGCCCTGCCTCTACTCTCAGGTGGATGGAGGAGGAGCCCATGGAACTGTTTTGAAGACAAGCAGGAACATATAGCCCAGTGATCTGGCCAATATTCACCCCCAGTGCCAATCAAAAACAGATGTCTTAGGTCACGTTGCCGTTGGAGAAAGTTGCTATGCACAGAATGGCTCCCACTCCCTCCCACTGACTATCTCTGTTACAACAATGACTGCCACTACAAATATGTTTCATTGATTGTAAATCACTTTGAGATGTCCAGTGGTTACAAAAGGTGCTATATAAATACAAACTTTTATTCCATTTGTAACAGGGAACAAGTGGCAGCATCAAAGTAAATGCCAGAGGAGATTCTCAATGGGGTAGAAATGTTACTTGCCTTTTTCTCTCCGTATACAGTAGTTATAAAGTGACACCCCAATGATGCCAATGCCAGCAATCTCAGAACACCAGAGCAGATATTCATCCAGTATCAGCACAACACCCATCAGTTCTTACATTTGGAAATGGACCTTCCCACAGAGTGGCCTGTGGTCACTGAGGACACTCAGCCCATCTAGCTCATCCAGTCACTGAACCGTTTATTTATTCATGGGATGTGGGTGACCCGGGCTGAACCTGAACTAATTGCCCATCCCTAATTACGCAGAGGGCAGTTAAGAGTCAACCACATTCCTTTGGGTCTGGAGTCACATGTAGGCCAGGCCAGGTAAGGATGGCAGTTTCCTTCCCTAAAGTGCATTAGTGATCCAGATGGGCTTTTTTCAACAATTGTCAATACTTCCATCTTCATGATTTTTATAAAATTCAAATTCCACCATCTGCTGAGACAGGAGTCAAACCCAGGTCACCAGTACATTATCTGGATCTCTAACTTAACAGTACAGGGGTGATACCACTGGGCCAGAGAGTTTTCCAGTTAGCCATCCACATTTCCATGGGGAATTGCTTCATCCCTCAACTTGTCCTCAAACACAATTAGGTTCAGCCAGTGTTTGGGCCTTTTAATCTTCCTCATTTTCTTTTTGTGTCCTTCGTTAGAGTTGCATCTTCAGTGAGCTGTCTGGATTCTGAGCTAGAGAGCAGCCCAGTCATTCTTCTCCTGACATCAGGTGCTCCATTGCTGCCCCAAAAATGCTTCGGCCCCTCAGTCTCCAGGATCAGCGGAGAACGGATGAGATTGAGGCTGCTGTATTTTGCCAGACAACAATTGATCATTCCTCCGAATTTGGGCCCATTGTGAGGGGCGCTGCAACTCCCCAATCCACACTCTTTGCCACCCCCTGCAAGTTCCCCTCCAAGCCACTCATCATCCTGACTTGGAAATATATCATCACCACTTAGTGTCACTGGGTCAAATTCCTGGAATTCCCTCCTTAAGGGCATTGTGGGTTTACCTACAGCACATGGACTGCACCGGTTCAAGAAGGCAGCTCACCCCAACCCTCTCAAGGGGCAACTAGAGACGGGTATATATTTTGGCCCAGTCACTAACATCTATGTCCTACAGCTCTGCCAATTCCCACTGGCGTTATTCTTTAAATTCCTAGAGTAAAAGTGTCTGAAAGTCACTCAGAAACATATAGGTCCATCTTACCACCGACAGCATTGAGTAGCTTAGCCCTCCAGTCAGTCATGCACCGTAAGAGGCTGCGAGGGCAGTTCGGAGCACTGTAACGGGGTGGGGGAGGGGGAGTGGGGAGCACTGTCAGGGGGTGGGGGAGGGGGAGTG
>NC_057728.1:63847941-63871963 GCF_004010195.1 Chiloscyllium plagiosum | reverse complement strand
GGCACTGTCAGGGGATGGGGAGGGGGACAGAGGGGACACTGTCAGGGGATGGGGAGGGGGACAGTGGGGAGCACTGTCGGGGTGGGGGAGGGGGAGTGGGAAGCACTGTCAGTGGGTGGGGGAGGGGGAGTAGACACCACCTTTATCACTGAGTCCAAGTTACAGGTCAAGCCTCTACTCCAGAGACCTCAGCAGGCATCCACAATACAGTACTGAGGGAAAGCTGTACTGACAGTGGGGCTATTTTTCATAGGAACTAGGGGCTTAGGAGCAGGAGGAGGCCATTTGGCCCTTTAAGCGTACTCTCCTATTCAATAAGATCATGGCTGATCTGCTGCTGGTCTCAAATCCACTTTCCTATCTGCTCCTCTGTAATTGCTGACTCCATTGTCTCAAGAACCTGATGCAGCCTTGAATAGATTGAATGATTTGTTTCCACTCTGGGGAAGAAAATTCTGCACATTAATGATCATCTAAGGGGACAACAAGTTTTCTAATCTCCATCTAAAAAGGGAAATTCTTCTTCTCAAACATCGCTTAAATCTCCTGCACAACAGAAAACATTGTCCTGGTAACCACACTCTCTCTAGTCCCCACAAGATCTTAACAGTTTCAGTAAGAATTTAGCAGGAACCTCTCATTTTTTAATGGGTATGGACTCGAACAGTTAAACCTTTTTTCATTAGCCCCTCATCCTGGGAATAAATCAAGTTAACCTTGTCGGAGTTGCAATAATAGCTGCCACTTTTCAAAGAAGACAACTAAACATGGTCTCACACCCCATTCCAGATGTGAATGTGCACACCATTCCAGATGTGGTCTCACCATTGCTGTGTACAGCTTCAGTATAACTTTGAACGAGTCATGAAACCGAGGCCCTGCCTTCTGCTCTTTCATTTAGAGAATAAAAATCACATGGTCACCATCCCATAGCCACCATCTCATGGTCTCTATCCTATAGCCACCGTCCCATGGTCACTATCCCATAGCCACTGTCCCATAGCCACTGTCCCATGGTCACTATCCCATAGCCAACATCCCATGGTCACTATCCCATAGCCATCATCCCACAGCCACTGTCCCATGGTCACTATCCAATAGCCACCATCCCATGGTCACCATCCCATAGCCACCGTCCCATGGTCACCATCCCATAGCCACCGTCCTGTAGCCACCATCTCGTGGTCACTATCCCATGGTCACTATCCCATGGTTACTATCCCATAGCCACCATTCCATGGTCACTATCCCATGGTCACTATCCCATGGTCACTATCCCATAGCCACCATTCCATGGTCACTATCCCACGGTCGCCATCCCGCGGTCGCCATCCCGCGGTCGCCATCCTGCGGTCGCTATCCCATGGTCACCATCCCACGGTCACCATCCCGCGGTCGCTATCCCATGGTCACTATCCCGCGGTCGCTATCCCATGGTCACTATCCCATGGTCACTATCCTACAGTTGTTATCCCATGGCCACTATTATGAAGGGCAGTCAGGGAGATTGCCCTAATTTAAAACATTTATTCCTTAACTAACATTACTAAAACAAAATTATCGTGAAATTTTTTAATTTTGGGAGCTTGCTGTGTACAAATTGGTTGCTGTGATTCTCAGACTATGATTGTAACTGCTTTGAAGGAACTTAGTTAACTGTAAAGAGCCTTGGAACGTATGAGGTCACAAACGGTGATATAGAAATGAAAGCGATCAGCTGTACACTAGCAGTGAATCATTCGAGGACTGGTCTTTCTCACAGAAAGAATGTCACAGGTGCACATTGTCCCCAAGCTCGGAAAACTCTCTTCTGTATTTAAACTCTTGACCAGGTCCTGGAATGTGACCCTCACAGCTATTCAGAGCCAGTCTGAAACACTTCCCCACTCTCTTTTTTTGTGACCAGTTTGGACTGCATTATTTGTCTGTCAGGATCAGAGACACCTGGGCGTGAGCATGGAATTACCTTAAATTGTTTGATAGGGATCTGACCACAAGACTTATAGTTATATTCTGCCTCAGGTTCAGCTCTGACACAAAGAGAGAGAGGGAACCAGTCTGAAGTTACAATCTCTTTCAGAGCCTGTTTACAACTGAGTTTGAGCCAGTTTAAGTGTAAGCGTCTCTGAATACCCTGAAAGTGGACAAACAGGTTCAAGTCTTGCCCCAGAAGAGTTGACGTTGGCACAGAATGGGCATATAAAGGAGGCTGTGCCTGGCGTAACTGGACCAGGATCGTGTGAATGCATCATGGGAGCCCTGTTGGTTTTAAAGTTGATCCCATGTGTTTGCAAGTGTGTAAGTGGATAATGTGTGTATGTGTGGGAAAGCATGTGTGAAAAAGTGCTGGAGAGTTTGTGTGAAAGACAGAGAGTGAAAGACGGAGAGGGAGAAAGATAGAGAGTAGAGGTGAGAGAGAGAATGAGAAAGAGAAACAGAGTGAGGGAAATGAGAGAGTGAGAGACAGAGAGGGAGGATGAGAGAGAGAAAATGAGAGACAATTAATGAGATAAAGTGTAAAGGTGAGAGAGAGAATGAGAGACAGAGAATCAGAGAGAACAAGAGGGAGAATGAGACCTGAGAATGAGGGAAAGCGAAAA
Source organism: Chiloscyllium plagiosum (assembly GCF_004010195.1). Taxonomy (NCBI): domain Eukaryota; kingdom Metazoa; phylum Chordata; class Chondrichthyes; order Orectolobiformes; family Hemiscylliidae; genus Chiloscyllium; species Chiloscyllium plagiosum. Next base: position 63,869,363 of record NC_057728.1, on the reverse strand, counting down.
GGGGAGAGAGAGAATAAGGCAGAGTGCACATGTGAAAGAAAGTGTTGACAGACTCAGAAAAATGAGTGAGTGAGAGAGAGTGAGAGAAAGACTGAGAGAGTGAGAATGTCTGAGAGTATCTGAGAAATGGTGAGTACATGAGAAAGAATGAGAGACTGAGGGAGAGTGAGAATGAATGCTTAAGAGTGGATGTGTGAGTGTTTGAGAGAGTGAGGATAAGCGTGTAAAATAGAGACAGAGAGAGAATAAGAGAGAAGGTGACATAAAGAATGAGTGCACTAGGTTGTAATTATGAGAGTAAATGTGTTTATGTGGGTATAATGTGTATTGAGTGCAGTTATACAATGTGGGATTCCAAGGTATCAGCTTACAACATATTTTACATCATTAAATATGCATTCTTCACCCGAACAACATTTATTCAAAAACTCTTTATGTGCAAGGTGTTGTTTTGCTTGTGAAGTTGTCTCTGTCCTTCCCATGAGTACCTACACCTTGCTCCTGCGGCTTTGAGAATCAGAAACTGGGACCCTGCAGATTCTTGTTGGTAACAAGTTAGTCACGATAGGGTTTGGGCCAGATGAATAGAGTTACTTTAGCATTGCCTAGTTGGGGCTGGTTAGTTCAGTTGGCTAGACAACTGGCTTTCCCACACTAGCTGAGGCTACCAGGATAAATCTACTTCCTCAACCTCTCCCCTCACCTGAGGCATAGTGACCCTCAGATTAAACCACCAGTGGGATTATGGTGGCTTTACCATTGTATTGACTAACTGCTGCATTCACCTATAGCCTTTGGTGAGTGCACTATTTTGGAAAATTAAATCAGTTTGTTTCTCAGGTCATGTCTTGAAATTAAGGCAGGACTTTTTAAATCAGCCTTTATGTTTTCTCCTTTAGTCAATTTTGAGAACAGGATCTGTCAATAAGGGTTTGAGTCCTGATAGACATACTTACCCTGGTTCTCAGTAGGCAGTTGGAGGGTAGGTACTTCTTCTGCTAAAAAAAACAATGATCTTTGGGAAAACACAAACCAGGTCAATATGGTCACTGAATTCAGATTAAATACAGTCTTTTTAATGGATAGACTCTTTACAGGAAAATGCCTCATTAAAATCTAATAACTCACTGTCAGACTATCTCACACTCACTCTCTTTCACTCTCCTTTCTCTCGTGCACTTTTTCACTCTCCTTTTCTTTCTTTCTCTTTCAATCTCTCTCACTCTCTTTCACTCTTTCTGTCTCACACACATGTACACTCCTCTTTCTGTCTCACACACATGTACACTCCTTCTCTTTCTGTCTCACACACATGTACACTCCTCTTTCTGTCTCACACACATGTACACTCCTTCTCTTTCTAACTTACTCTCTTTCTCTCAATTTCTCTCCTTCTCACTCTCTCCCATGTACACTGTTCTCACCCTTTCATTTGTCTTTTCCTCTCTCCTCTCAATCTCTGTCTCCTTATTACATTCTCTCATATACTCTGCCTCTCTCTCGCACACATATGCTTTTCCCCTCTCTCTCCCTTTCATTCTCTCTCTCTGACAGTCTGGAAATGTTACCTGATTGGGGAGTACTTGCTGAGTTTTCTGCCTGTCTCTCTGCAAACACACAGTACACAGATACAGCAAAAATTGAATAAAAGCTCTTGAATAATATACAGAGGTTGACACAACAGGCCACACACATGAGGATTGATGGATGAAAATGAGATGGGGATTACATAAAACATGACATGGACTAACAGAATGACTGTTTTTCTAATGTAGATATTACATGAGGTTCTATTGCTTCCAGACTTTGGTCCGCAGTGTGAATCTGCCAATCAAACTCAACTCAAGTCCATGAATCTACCAATCAAAATCAAGTCAAATCACAAACAAACGCGCCTCCCTGTTATGGTTATATTTGATTGCTGCAGGATGATAATCAGATGCTGGGCCTAAGTGGTTAATAATGGAGAGTTTCTTCCTTGCTATCTTTCTATCCCCATCACCTTTCTGGTATTAAGGGGAGTCCTCCTGATTCCATTGAGGTGAATTTGGAGGAGGATGGGGCTGGGACAACCCTCTTTGATGGAGTCCCATTTATGAGTGAGCATCCTGGGGTCAATGTGCCACTGGAACTGAGAACTCCCGAGAGAGAGAGAGAGAGAGAGAGAGAGAGAGACAGATGGCCAAACAGCAGGATTGATGCCTTGTTCAGAGGCTGTATTCTGATGTTACTGGAAACTTTCCAGCTTCACATGCCCTATCCCTAGCCCCTCACTCTGTCAGGAGCCCGGAAATGGTTCTGAGGCAATCTCTCAGCAGGAGGTCAGAGAGTAATCAGAGGAAGCCATGATGCTCAAAGAAGCTCACTATTGTTGGCATTCTTTTGAAAATACACCCCTGTTATATCAATCCCAAAACAATGAGTGAACTATAATACTAGACACTTTTCTCAATAATGAGTTTATTGACAGACTGCAGCATTAAGTACGTCTGTTTCCTACCAGCCACCCCTCTATACCAGTGGTCACTATAAGTGCTCTAAGAATTTAGTTAAACAGTTTCATTGGTGCATCTTACAATACAATAAGCATACTATTAACATCCCTCTTCACTTTGGGCCCTCTCAGAGTTCTGGCCTGTGTTTTCACAAACTTATTTGAAGCCTTTCTTGAGTTCCTCCATTTTGAGGTGTCCACAGGGTTTCCAACAGCACTCAATCCCTCCCAGAGGAGCAGTGGCCAGACAGTCCTCAGACCTTTAGATTGGCCCTGCCAGTTCCCTGTTCCACCAATCATCTTTCAGAAATTGGGGAATGCAGACGCACCCAAGGACTGGACTGTATCTTGCAAACTTCGGAAACACTGCTGATGATGAGTAAGTTCCAGGTGCCTGTGAGAAAGTTCAGCCCCAACAGTCCTACTATCAAACCTTTGCGAAAGAGCTAACTCCTATCTGATCAGTTGTCATCCAATATTCCCCCAAAGGTCTGTTTTATATCTCCCACACTATAACAATGCCCCACTCAAGTTATAATATCACACCAGAATGGATGAGATGGACCGAATGGGCTGGTTCTACACTCTTAATTCTATGTGATAATTTAAGCTTTGAAAGAAACTTTCACCTTCCCATTTACAATTGATGCTTTGTAATGAGATGTGATACCTAATTTATTTTTCTGTGTTTTGATATAATTCTTTGTGATGAATTGGAGATGCCGGTGTTGGACTGGGGTGTACAAAGTTAAAAATCACACAACACCAGGTTATGGTCCAACAGGTTTAATTGATGAAGGAGCGACCTCCGAAAGCTAGTGTGCTTCCAATTAAACCTATTGGACTATAACCTGGTGTTGTGTATTCTTTGTGATGTTTGGATGTTTGGAAAAACTTAATCCCCTCCTAACCTTTTATCCCTAAATACAAGGTGTTCATACCTAGTCACTGTGAGACTATTACAGAGTCTTGTCAGTCAGTAGAAAAGTCAATTTGTACAGCAGAGACAAGTTTATCACTAGAACATTCAATGTGTGAAGCCCATGACCAACAATTCCTCCATGTGGAGCCTCGTTTACTTTATCATGAATCAAGTTATGAGAGAAAATTCTTCAGTGTTCATCCAATCCTCATTGTATCAGGGTCTCACTTTCCACAACTGCAACCTTTATCAATAATTTATGGGACTCCCCATGACATTCTGCTGGTCCCTCAGATTCAATCTCCCTCAGAAGACCCCTCATCAAACATTCACTCTCCTTGGCATGGCATCCAGCGGTAAATCTTCAGCCCTCCATCCCTGCTTGCGTGTTGTAGTCAGAGGAGGCATCCACTTTAGCGAGCTCCTGAGTCTGCATCTTATAGATATTGGTCTTTTGTTTTTCCCTTGGTCGTTGTTAACTGCATTGATGAAGCTTTGTCAAAGTAAGGCAAATGATTCACCAGTTCAACGTATTTCAGCTTTGATACAAATTATTGCTGCTCATTGGTCACTCTAGGTCACTTTTTGTTGAGTGCAAAGCTGAGAATCTGATAGCAGATACTGATCAGATAATTTGTGTTTCAGCACCAGGTGTAAACTTAGCAATTCTTTGGATGAGATGGATGAAACAAGCAACCACTACAAATCTGGTTGAAATAAACTGTGAATAAGACGGTGAACATGTTCAATTCAACAGTGAAAATAAGTAAGTAACAGTCATCTTTGCTCGGCATGAGTTAATCACACTAGTTATTGGTTAATGCCATGACATCAGCTAGGATGTGACACACCCACACATACAGACATGGAATCAGGCTGTGCTCTAACCTCCTGTTGTTGATGCTGCTGCTTTTGTTGGTTCATCTTCATCTTTCTCAGCAACATGTCCATGTTCTGAAGACATGGAGAAGCTCTTGGAAAGTTAACATGACACACAAACACAGGGACACACAATACAATACCCACATCCACCCAGTATCCACATCCACAGACATGCACATGTTCATAGACGTATACATATTCACAGACATGAAAATGCACACAGATCATATCAATCAACATGCAACAATGAACACTCTCAATATGCAAAATGAATGACACTCAAGGCTAGTGTTTCTTGGAGACAAGTTTAAACTATCATTCAACTCCAAAACAATGCATTGCCACAGAGGGATTAACACATGAGCCACTTCCCAGGCTGCAGTAAATCACAGAATTGTTACGGTTATTGTGCCTTCACTAGTTCTCCAAATGATTATTATGACGTATTACTGTTCTCCTGCCTTTTCCTCTGTAACCCTGAACATTGATTTGATTCAATCTAACAGTGTCTCAGATACCTCAATGGAACCTCCCTCCATCACCTTCCCAGGAAGTGAAGAGGGAACGGGTGCAGACAGGGCAGAATAGTAGCTGTACCTACTGACACTCCAATCACAAGGTCACATTCATGGCCACGACAAACAGCAATTATCAACATCCATCAGCAGAAAGCCATTTGGCATGAAAACAGCCAAAGATTATCTGTTGGCATCTTGAGGGAATTGGTTACCTGGTTAATCCGTACATGTTTCCTGAAGGAGTGTTTTAAACCTCCTGTAGCTAATTTGGTTGCCTTACATTTAGCAAATGCCTTCATCTAAATTGGAGTCTCCTTGACTGAGGAGGTGCGTAAAAAAGTTAGATTCAGCCCAAAGTACACCACATTCTTCACTTTGTAAGTTTGGAGTGGATGTGAAGTGGTTTCTGCTTCACATCAGCCTGGATCAGGAGTGATTCCCTGACTATCTCGCTGTAGAATCTCATTCAATGTTGTCTGGTCACAGATCAGGCTCCCGTTCTGAGTTTAATGTGCCGCTCCATTAGGACTGGGGGAGTCAGTGGATGGGAACTGGCACTCCTTTGTAAAGGGATTTAATTGTAACCACAACCTATCCAGGTGGATTACAGAATAAATATTCAATTGCCATGTGATTCAGTGTGATCCACTCCAACAGAACTTGCTGGAAACAGAACTCGATTCTCTATAAGTCTTGAACCGCAATCAGAATGTGATGTTAGAAATCTATGAAACAATCTTAGCTAGCCCTAGAGCATCAAGGATTTTTAAAAATCCCTCAATTTCAACTCAACTCCCTGTGGGGAAACGCATCCAAACTGTTCCTGCCCTGAAGAAATTGTCTCTCCATTATTTCACCCATGCTTTCTGGTTACTGGGGCTCAATTTAAGCTCTTGGGTATAAAACCGATAGATTTCCATTGGGTTAAAATTGAGCTTCTGGGCTCTGACTTGCAACATGAAGCCAAAACTATGATACAGCAAGTCTACAAATCTTAAATTAACCTGCCAGAGAAAAATAAAGCAGGTGTATACTTAGACATGATGCAAGGTGCATTCAGTGCAACTAATGTCTCATTCATTTGGTTGGTGAGCACGACTTGATTTCCACCAGATCAAGGTGAGCTGTTTGCTGTGGGGTTTAAAGACACATTAGAAGGACAAGCAAAGGAGTGACAGAAAAATACTGACATCATATGCTGCAGAGAGTGACTCCAGTTAGTTTAAACCAATCTGAAAGGAATGATCCACAGGGAATCCAGTCTCGTGCAACTGTGAACGTTAACACTGATCATTAATAAGTTCAGCCAATGAACCACCACGCGTACACTAACCTGCACCATTTGCTGAGCCATCCTCTTTTTGTTCTGAAAACAAATTAGGTCTTTATTTTACCAACAGATATAACCCATACGTATATTCACATTAATCATATTCACATTAAATACACATTTATAAAATGATTAAAACCTTCAGTTCCATAGGAATGTGAAAAAGCAAGCCACATCATTTTGGTCCAACTGATCTCAGAACACATAGCTCTCCACTGATGCCACCAATTTGGTTTCCTCACGAAATTCTTGCCTGACCTCTTCCTGCATGCCCTCGATGCTGTCAGCCTGGGGAAAATATTCTCAGGGCAGCCTGGAACATCTTTCCCATGGTGTGATCCCTGGTTTACTGCATAGCCACCTGCCACCTTCACATCAGAAACTTGTGGGCTTCGCCCAACTCTCAGCACACTGGCTGGCACTCTGGTGCAGTGCCGAGGGAGAGCTATGGTGCCATGGGTCCATCTCAAGTGGATGTAAAAGCTCCTGTTGCACAATGTTACAGTGGAGCTCCCCCTGATGTCATGGCCAACAGCTCTTTTCAATCAACATGTGGCCTGATATTTTGATTGCTATGACTAAAGATCATAAAAAAACACATGATGTGGGAACAGAATTAGGCCGTTCAGTCCATCAAATCCAATTCACCATTCAGTAAGATCATGGTCGATCCAATAATCCTCAATTTGTTGTCCAACCTTTTCCCAATAACTCTTCATTTTCTTACTGATTAAGTCTGGCTATTTCCGTAATACTATAAGAAATAGCCACAGGAGTAGGCCATTCAGCCCCTCAAGCCTGCTCCACTGTTCAATTGGATCATGGCTGATCCAACAGTCTGCACATTCGCTTTCCTGCTCTTTTTCCCATTGCCTTTAACTCCCTGACTTATTAAGAATCTATCTCAGCCTTAAATATAGACAAAGATTCTGCCCCCACAGCTCTCTGTGGGAAGGGGTTCCAAAGACTCACAACCCTCTGAGAGAAACAATTCCTCCTCATCTCAGTCTGAAATTGGTGCCCCTTTATTCCGATACTGTGCCCTCTGGTCCTGGACTCTCCCATGAGGGGAAACACCCTCTCAGCATTGACCCTGTCAAGCCCCTTAAGAATCCAACATATTTCACTGAGGTCACCTCCAATTCCTCTAAACTCCAGTGAGTCGAGTCCCAACCTGTGTAACCTTTGCTCATAAGACAATCCCTCCATCCCAGGGATCATCCGAGTGAACCTTCAATGAACTGCCTCCAATAAAATAATATTTCTCCTAAAATAAAAGGACTAACAACCTTGAATATAATATCTATGTAAAACTGGGTGCCTCATTTCCTAAATTACAACATCAGAAGTCACATGACACCGGATTATAGTCCAACAGGTTTATTTGAAATCACAAGCTTTTGGATCGCTGCTCTTTGTCAGAGGAAGTGGGGACCAGCGCTCCGAAAGCTTGTGATTTCATATAAACCTGTTAGACTGGAACCTGGTGTCGTGTGATTTCTGCCTTTGTCCATCTCAGTCCAATACTGACATCTCCACATCACACATCAAGAATATGTTATTGCTGGTCAACAGTTTCTGGATATTCAGACATATGAAGAGTGCAATATAAATGCAAGTTTAATTCTTCTAAACTACTAATACAAAGGTCCTCTTCATCTCTCCAGTAAATAAATTAACAATTAAGTCATTTTTTTGAATTGTGATTATTTTCATTCAGTAAATAAGATTGTTTCAAATTAATAAAAAGAACTGAAGATGCCAACGAATTCAAAACATGAAACAGGAAACAATAAGAGGAATAAAGCAGGACATGGAGACTCGGAGTGGGTCAGACAGCTCCGGAGAGAATCTCAGGTTAATATTTGTGGCTGAACCTGCAAAACTAAAAACAAAGTTTGTGTTTTCATAAAACAGGAGTATAAAAGCCATGGTCATAGAGCCATGAATGTTTACTGAAACAAAAATGGCCCTTCAGCCCATTGAACCTGTTCCAGATGAAAACAATCACTCAATTATTTTCCATTTAACCCATTTTCCAGCACGTGACCCACAGCCTTGTATATCTTGGTATCATCATGGTATCATCAGTAAATTCTTCTTAAATATGGTGAGGGTTTCTGAGGGTTAGCAAACAAAGAATATAACAGACAATCCAAAACCAGGGACAGGTTCATTGATAAAAAACAGAAGTTGTTGGAAAAGCTCAGCAGGTCTGGCAGCATCTGTGAAGGGAAGTCAGAGTGGGTTCGTTGGTTGAATGACCTACCAACAGTCCAATGGAGTTACAATCAAAGGGACTTGGTTGCCCCAGTCCCCAAATCACAGCTGGCTAACAATGCAGTAGGTGAAATGGATTGTAACCTTTATTATAAGTGAGCTGGAATACAAGAGTAAGGAAACCGTGCATGGTGAGAGAGCACACTGGGAGAATGTTGTAGGATTGTGGACTCCTGCCTAAAGATATACATAATTTCAGGGGGAATGATATCAAGACTGATTCCTGATTGAGATCATCTTCCTGTGGGAAGTGATTAACCTACATTTTAGGGATGACCGCATTACAACATATCAAATTCTGAGAGGACTTGATTAATTGTTGAGAGGTTGGTTGTTCTTGTTGGGGAGTGCAGAACAGTGAGATAGGGAGTAAGCGGGAATGATAGTCTCAGGATAAAGGGCAGGCTGGTTATGACTGAGAAGGGGAGAAAAGTCCTCATGCAGAGGGTGGTGATGTGAGGACCCTTTCAGTCATGGCTGACCATGGGTTGCATCCTCATTCTTCTAGCTTTCTGCTTCCCTGAAGCAACGTTGCTTGTGATTGAAGAGACCAATGCTGGAGTGACAGTCCCGGTAGCAGAGGTCACATCTATATGTGGTCGCTGATCTGCTCGAGCTGCTGCACTCCTTCCTTGGTGCCTGCTTGTCTGCTGCAGCACTCATCAGCTTCTTTTCCCCTGTTTTGAGGTGTTGGTTCAGGGTGCTTCTCCATCTTGTGCAGTCAGCTGTAAGCCGTTCCCTGAGCTCCATAGCAATATCAAGCGGCTTCATGTCCCTCTTGCAGACGGCTTGTAGCGCAGCTGGGGATGCCCAGAGGGTCTCTTCCCGGATGTGAGCTCTCCGTAGAGGATATCCTTTGGGATGCGGCCATCCTCCATGTGGTGGATGTGGCCCAGCCAGTGCAGTCTCCACTGCCTGAGCAGAGTGTACGTGCTGGAAAGGCCTGTGCGAGATAGGACCGCTGCGTTGGACACTCTGTCTTGTCAGGATATGCCCAGGATACAGCAGATACTCAAGTAGAAGGTGTTCAGCCTTCTCTCCTGTCCGGTATACATAGTCCACGTTTCACTGCTGTACAGCTGTGTGCTTATGATGAGGCATTGTAAATTGATATTTTTGTCTTCACTGTCAGCTTGGGATTTGTCTGTACTTGACTGATGAGGTGAGCAAGAGTTGAGGCTGCTTTCCCGATCCTGTTGTTGATCTCTGTGTCCAAGGAAAGGTTGTCAGTGATGATAGAGCCAAGGTACATAAACTGATGGACGACAGTGAGTTTGTAGTCATCGATGGTGATGACCAACGGTATCTCTGTGTCCTGTCCTAGGATGCTCGTCTTCTTCAGACTGATAGTCAGCCCGAAATCTTTGCAAGCGTGAGAGAGGTGATCTATCGGTGACTGGAGTTCCTGTTGGGTGTGTGTTGCAGCTGCAACATCATCAGAAAACAGCGTGTTCCTGATGAATGCCGCACATCCTTTTGTCTTGGCTCTGAGGCAAGCCAGGCTGAAGAACCTGCCGCCTGATCTAGTGTGGAGGTAGATCCCCACCATCGCCGTGCCAGAGGCATGTTTCAGGAGCACAGCAAAAACATCCCAAAGAGTGTGGGAGTGAGGAGACGCCGCTGCGGATGTCGAAGGGCTCAGAAGAGCTGCCGTTGAACTGCACTGTCCCCTTCCTGTTCCTGTGGAAGGATTCGATCATGCTCAGCAGTTTCAGTGGGCAGCCGGTCGTCAGGAGAACCTTGAAAAGGCCGTTTCTGCTGACCAGGTCGAATGCCTTGGTGGGGTTGATGAAGGTGACATGCAGGGGCTTTTTCAGTTCTCTGCACGTTTCCTGCAGTTGGCGAAGGGAGAAGATTATGTCTACAGGCTGAAGAAGGGCTTATGCCCGAAACGTCGATTCTCCTGTTCCCTGAATGCTGCCTGACCTGCTGCGCTTTTCCAGCAACACATTTTCAGCTGCCTTAGCCTCAAACCAGTCGTGTGTCTTGCTGGTCTTCTTCCCAAAGATAGCCAGGGATGTGCCGTGCGTGTTACCCCACAAGGTTTCCCACTTTTGCGAGGCAGAGTCTCCGTGTCGCAAGGCATTGAGTTCTGTCTCGAAAGCCTCTGAGAACTGTTGCATAAGGTCTGGCTGGGACATCTCGCTGACATTGATGTGAGGGTTCCCCTGTTGCTTAGTGTGATGGATAGGGGTAATTGGGAGTAATATTCTCAGGATAAAGGGCAGGCTGGTTAAGACTGAAATGGGGAGAAAGGTTTTCATGTGGAGGGTGGTGTATCTTTGGAGTTCTCTGCCTCAGAGGGCTGAGCAGCCTCTGTTACTGTTAAGACAGAGATTAATAGACTTTTGGACTCTTCGAGACTCAGGGATATGGGCAAGAAGTTAAGAAAATGGACTTTGAGTAGAAGGTCAACTGTGGTGGTCTCAAGGGGCATGTGGCCTACTTCAGTTCCCATTCCTATGTAGAACAAAATTGTTCCAGTTGAGGATATATAAACCACAATCCAGTGATGACAGTGAAGGCTAGATGGGTTGAATGGCCACCTTCTGTATAACATTCTATGATTTAGCATTCCACCATCCAGCAATTCCATGGTGAGATATCCTGGATGGCTTCTTGAGTGTTGTTGGGGCTGCACCCATCCAGGCAAGTGGGGAGTATTCCATCACATTCCTGACTTGTGCCTTGTAGATGTTGGAGAGGCTTTGGGGAGTCAGGGGTGAGTTACTCACTGCAGCATTCCTAGCCTCTGACCTGCTCTTGTAGCCATCGTGTTTATATATGGTTAGACAAGTTCTCCTGTATGTGGGTGCAAATTGCCTGAATGGTGCTAAACAGTGTGTAATCATTCACAAACTTCTCACTTCTAACCTTATGATGGAGAGAAGGTCATTGATGAAGCAGCTGAAGATGGTTGGGCCTAGGACACTACCCTGAGGAACTCCTGCAGAGATGTCCTGGAGCTGAGATGGCTGAACTCCAAAAACCACAACCATCTTCCTATGTGCCACTGGAGAGTTTTCCGATAATCTATTTAATGATCCAGTGATCTAGATTTATTGATTCATCAATTCACCAGTTATGATCTTTATTCAGAGATTCCATGATCAATATTGACTGGATTCACTTGAAGGAAGGACAGAATCAGCAGCTCAACATTCCAGGGTGTAGAGGTTTCAGGCAGAATGGGGAAGGGGTGAGGTCAGAGAGGTGGGAGCATTGCATTATTGATAAAGGAAATCATCACTGAACTAATGAGCTAGAATGATCTTTGAATGAAGGCATCTAGGGAGAGATTGGAAATAATACAGGAGCAATACTACAGGCTCCCCAACAGCCAGAGGGAGATGGAGGAGCTGATATGGAGGCAATTCATAGGAAGGTGTGGGGGAACAGGATTATAGTTGGAGGGGATTTCAACTTTCCAAACATTAAGTGGGATCACCTTAACGTGCAACGATTAGAGTGAGCAGAATTTTAAAAGTGCACCCAGGAGAGGTTCATGTGTCAGTACATAAATAGTCTGACCAGAGATGGGGCAGTGCTGGACGGGATCCTCGGGTGAAGTGTTTGAAGTTTCAGTGGGTGAGTGTTCTGGGACAGTGACCATAACTCTGTAAGTTTCAAAGTCATTATGGAAAGCGATAAGGGTAGTGCTGAAGGTAAGTGTCTAAGCTGGGGGAAGGCTGGTTTCAATATAATTGAAACGGGCGGCACGGTGGCTCAGTGGTTAGCACTGCTGCCTCACAGCACCATGGTCCCAGGTTCGATTCCAGTCTCTGGTGACTGTCTGTATGGAGTTTGCACATTCTCCCCGTGTCTGTGTGGGTTTCTTCCGGGTGGTCCGGTCTCCTCCCACAGATGTGCAGGTCAGGTGAATTGGCCATGCTAAATTGCCCATAATGTTAGGTGCATTAGTCAAAGGGAAACGGGTTTGGGCGGGTTACTCTTCAGAGGGTCGGTGTGGACTGGTTGGGCCGAAGGGCCTGTTTCCATACTGTAGCGAATCTAATCTCTAATCTAATCATCTGACAGGTTGTGGGAAATATAGACCGCGAGCAGGTACTGTGTGTTCCTCTCAGAGTGAAGGCAGCAAGTCCAGGGATCCCTGGATGTCAAGGGATATTGAGAATTTCGTAAAGATAAAGAAGGAAGTACATGTCAGGAACATAGAGGGGAGACCCTTTGAGAGTATGGAGCATGTGTGGTGGTGGGGGGGGGGTTGCTTTTGAAGGAAATGAGGAAGGCAATGAGGGGCCAGGAAAACCCCAGGCATTTTATAACTATGTGAAGAGTTAGAGGATTACCAGGGAAAGAGTGGGGCCTATAAGAGACCAAAGGGGAAGCCTGTGCACGGAGCCAGAGGAGGTGGGTGAGGATCTTAAATGAGTATTTCTCATCCATATTCACTGTAGCTGGGAATTTCAGTTGGGGTGGTGAGGTTCTAGAACACATTAAGATTAATAAGGAGGAGATATTAGATGCTTTAATGGACAGACAGGTATATAAATCCCCAGGCCTGATGAGATGTATCCGAGGCTGATATTGGAGGTAAGGGAGGAAATTGCTGGGGCCCTGATGGTGATATTTAATACTTCGCTGGCCACAGGCGAAATGCCAGATGACTGGAAGATAGCTAATGTGGCTCCTTTGTTCAAGAAGGGCAGTAGAACAGACCAGGTAATTACAGAGCAGATTTTCCACAGCAGGGGGAGGGACATTATTGGAAAATATTGTGAAGGACAGGATTAATCAATACTTGGAAAAGCAGGGATTGATCAGGGATAGTCAGCACAGATTTATTAGAGGGAGATCCTGTCTGACTAATTTAATTGAGCTTTTTAAAAAGTTGACTAAATATATTGATGAGGGCAGTGCAGTTGATGTGGTTTACATAGAGTTCAGTTAGGCCTTTGACAAGGTCCCACATCACAATCCAAAGGTGTGCTGGTCAGGTGAATTGGCCATGCTAAATTGCCCATAGTGTTCGGTGCATTAGTCAGGGGTAAATATAGGGTAAGGGAATAGGTCTGGGTAGGCTACTCTTCAGTGGGTCGGTGTGGCCTTGTTGGCTGAAGGGCCTGTTTCCATACTGGAGGGAATCTAATCTAAGGAAAAGAAAAATGTAAGAGCCAATGGGATCCAAGGTAAGTTGGCAAACTGGATCCAAAATTGAAGATCGTATGAGGACAGGCTGAGGCACTTGGGGCTGTTTTCATTGGAGAAAAGAAGGTTTAGGGGTGACTTGATAGAAGTGTACAAGATGATTAGGGGTTTAGATAGGGTTGACCATGAGAAGCTTTTTCCACGTATGGAGTCAGCTATTACGAGGGGGCATAGCTTTAAATTAAGGGGTGGTAGGTATAGGACAGATGTTAGGGGTAGGTTATTTACTCAGCGAGTCGTGAGTTCATGGAATGCCCTGCCAGTAGCAGTGGTGGACTCTCCCTCTTTATGGGCATTTAAACGGGCATTGGATAGGCATATGGAGGATAGTGGGCTAGTGTAGGTTAGGTGGGCTTGGATCGGCGCAACATCGAGGGCCAAAGGGCCTGTACTGCGCTGTATTCTTCTATGTTCTATGTTCCAAATAGGAGGCAGAAGGTGATGGTAGAGGGCTGTTTCTGTGATTGGAAGCTGCTGACCAGTGATGTACCACAGGGATCAGTGCTGGAACCCTTGCTGTTAGTTACATACATTAACAACTTGGGTATGAATATAAAAGGTTCAATTAGAAAATTTGGAGATAATGTGAAAATTGATGGTGTTGCTGAGAGTGAGGAGGATCAGGCTACAGTCTGATATGGATCAGCTGGTAAACTGGGCAGAGCAATGGCAGATAGAATTTAATCCTGATAAGTGGGAGGTCTTAAATTTTGGGAGGTTTAATAAGGGAAGGATATACACAATGAATAATAGGTAGTGCTGAGGAATGAAGGGACCTTGATGTACATATCCGTAGATCCCTGAAGGTGTCAGCACGGGAGGGCAGGGTGGGGAAGGAGGGATATAGGGGGCTTGCCTTCATTACCTGGGGCAGGGAATATAGGAGCAAGGAAGTCTCACTAAAACCTTCTACAACATTGGTTCGAGCACAGATGGGATACTGTGTGCAGTTCTGGTCGCCGCACTATCAGAAGGATGTGATTGCATGGAGAGGGTGCCGAGGAGATTCACCAGGATGGTGCCTGGGATGGAAAGGCTCAGTTATGAGGAGAGGCTGGATTGGCTGGGTCTGTTTTCCCTGGAGCAGAGGAGGGATCTGATTGAGGGATCCAAAATTATGGGAGGCATAGACAGAGTAGATCGAGAGAATCTTTTCCCCATCACAGACGTGTCTAAGATCAGAGGGCATAGGTTTAAGGTGAGGAGCAGGTGGTTTAGAGGAAATCTGAGAAAGAGGTTTTCCACCCAGAGGGCGGTAGAAATATAGACTGTGCTGCCTGAGAGGGTGATGGAGGCAGAGTCTCTCACATCATTCCAGAAGCTTCTGGAAGAGCAATTAAAATACCAGGGCACAATAGGCTATGGACCAAGTGCAGGTCAATGGGATTAGTGTAGATTGGTGTTTGTTGGTCAGCACAGACATGGTGGGCCGATGTCAAGAGTGTGGTGCTGGAAAAGCACAGCAGGTCAGTCAGCTTCCAAGGAGCAGGAGAATCAATGGTTTAGGCATAAACACTTCATCAGCAATGATTCCTGATGAAGTGCTTATGCCTAAAACGTCAAACCTCCTGCCCCTTGGATGCTGCCTGACCTGCTGTACTTTTCCAGCACCACATTCTTGACTCTGATCTCCAGCATCTGCAGTCCTCACTTCCTCCATGGTGTGCTGAAGGTCCTGTTTCTATGCTGTGTAACTCCATGACTCTATATACCCTGGCCAACAATTTCCAATGTGCTCATTAAGTTCATCATCACTGAGCGTAAAATCTGATCTCTATGGCACACAGCTGAGTGTGAATGTACAGTTGGCTCAATGTCTCACTGACCTGCTGGTGCTGCTGGAGCTGCTGAAGCTGCCTGTGTTGCTGGAGCTGCTGGTGCTGCTGGTTCTGCTGGTGCTGCTGGTGTCCCGGTTGGAGTTCCTGTGGAAACAGGACAGAGACAACATTTCCATTGGTTTTCCTGGAAAGGTCAAAGTTCACAGGTGTTGGCTGCAAAATAATAAGCTAATGTTCCTCCAGGGGTAATGCTGTTTGTTTTCATTCTCATGGGAGTCACTAACATGGCCATCTCCAGTTGTACATTGACAGCGACCTTCCTCATGAACTGAAACTTTGATACAACTGTGTCCAGTTCTGGACACTGCATCTGAGAAAGGGTGGATTGGCCTGGGAAGGATGGCAGTGTGGTTTTACTAGGAAGCTCCCAGTCCTCCAACCTTGAGATTGTGAGGAGAGATTATCCAAACTCAACAAACGCCTCCCCTGTGTTTTGAATATTAAGTGGTGATTTGATTGAGGCTTTTAACATGTGATAGGGCATCAATCATCTACAAGATGTAGTACAGAAATTCACCAAAGACCCTCAGACAGCACCTTCCAAACCCACCACCACTTCCATCTAGAAGGACAAGGCAGCAGATACATGGGAACACCACCCCCTGCAAGTTCCCCTCTAAGCCACTCACCATCCTGACGTGGAAATATACCACCGTTCCTTCAGTGTTGCAGGGTCAAAATCCTGGAATTCCCTCCCTAAGGGCATTGTGGGTCAACCTACAGCACATGGACTGCAGCGGTTCACCAACACCTTCTCAAGGGGCAACTAGGCGATGGGCAGTAAATACTGGCCCAGCCAGTGACACTTCCGTCCCCTAATTTTGAAAAAGACAGAGAAAGTTCTTTATTTTATGCTGCTTTACAGTTTCAGATAAAATAAAATTAACATAAATCAGGACCAGGCCAAGCAGGAAAGCTCCTCACACGAAGAGCAGGAAAAAGTGTGGGACTGTCTCCATAAAAATATACAGACACAAAGGGCTGAAAGGACAATCCTACAGTTTCCCAACCTAGGCTACCTCAAAGATACGATCGTCAATCACCGAGCACAGATTGATTCGTGCCTTTCCAGACTGTGAAAGATCAGGAGATTCTATTGCTCAAAGGACTTCAGTGAACCATTTGGGATTTTACAGCAATCTGATAACATCTCACAAGTGCCTTCAGTCAATTAACACTCCATAAAAATACCACTCACGTGCATTGTTGATTGGATCTCTGACAGCTGTCAATATCCTTTGACCTTTCTGCTGTTGACCCATGGTGTCAGAGCAAAAATACATAAAGGATAACTGAATAATGCAGACATCACCCAGCGACATCTCAAATTCAGCAGCAGACCCTGGCCTAGCTTTAGACTTCCCTTGGAGCACAGGTTGTTGTAATGCAGACATTGCAATTGGCAGTGTGCTAGCTTTAAGGAACTGTAAATTATGGGGGATCCGTGTCAATAATAAATGCCAGCCCTAATTAGTGCCAGCAACACCAGTAGCACACTGGTATTTGTAAACAGTCCTTGTGTTGCTTCAACTCTCAGCTGGTGAGGTGGAAAATTGTGATTTATTTGCATTTCTAATTACCTCCACAAGGTGGACATGGAATATAAATCCGAGCACTGATCCCTGGGCCTGAATGACCTGCCTCAGTGCTGAATGATTCTGTGCAAAATGTGGGAATTAAATGAAACCTTGTTCAGGTTACTGACAATGAAAATTGACA
Organism: Chiloscyllium plagiosum; assembly: GCF_004010195.1. Lineage (NCBI taxonomy): Eukaryota > Metazoa > Chordata > Chondrichthyes > Orectolobiformes > Hemiscylliidae > Chiloscyllium > Chiloscyllium plagiosum. The sequence goes on along the minus strand of NC_057728.1, from coordinate 63,852,211 downwards.
AGACTTGGCCTTTCGCGATGGACTGCAACATTTCAGCTTAGCACTATCTTCTCAAGGTCAACTACAGAATGGCATAAATGCCAACCCAGCTAGTGACGCCCAGGTAACACAAGTGAACTGAACAAATTACCCTGATCAGAGAATGGACAGGACCAGGTCTTCATCACATTTACTCTTTCCCACAGACTCTCCATGGAGTTTTGCAATGGAACCCATGATAATCAGTGGGAGAGGGACTTACCTGGGAGTTGCAGTGGGAGAGGGACTCAGAGTCATTGAGTCATAGCCATCTAGAGCACAGAAAAATGCCATTCAGCCCATCACATCTGTGCCAGTCAAAAACAGCCATCTTACTATTCTAATGTCATTTCCCAGCACTTGACCCATATCTTTGTGTGCCTTGGTATCACAGGGGCATATCAAAACACTTCTCCAATGTGACGAGGGTTTCTGCCTCTCCCACCTTTAAAGGCAGTGAGTTCCAGATTCCCACTGCCCTCTGGGGGGAAGAATATTTTTCTCACCTCTTCTCTAAACATAAGAACATAAGAGCATCCAAACTAGAAGCATGGGTAGGCCATTCGGCCCCTCGAGCCTGCTCCGCCATTCAATAAGATCATGGCTGATCTTTTTATGTCCTCAGCTCCACTTACTCACCCTCTCACCGTAACCCTTTAACCTCTTATTGTTCAAAAAATATTTACCTTAGTTTTAAAAATCTTTACTGTACTATCATCAACTACTTCCCTGGGCAGGGAATTCCATAGACTAACAACCCTCTGGGTGAAGAAGTTCCTTCTCAATCCAGTCCTAAATCTGCTCCTGCTAGTCTTGAGGCTATGCCCTCTTGTCCTAGTTTCATCTGCCAGTGGAAACATCCACCCTATGTCTATCTTATCTATTCCCTTCATAATTTTATTTGTTTCTATAAGATCCCCCCTCATTCTTCTAAATCCCAATGAATATAATCCCATCCGACTCAGTCTCTCCTCATAAGCCAACCTCCTCAATTCTGGAATCAACCTAGTGACCCTCCTCTGCACCCCTCCAGTGCCAGTACATCCTTTCTCAAGTAAGGAGACCAAAACTGCACTCAGTACTCCAGGTGTGCCCTCACCAGCATTCTATACAGCTGCACCATTACCTCTCTGCTTTTAAACTCAATCCCTTGAGCAATGAAGGACAACAATTCCATTTGCCTTCCTAATTACCTGTTGTACCTGCAGACCAACCCTCTGCGATTCCTGCACAAGGACATCCAAGTCCCTCTGCACAGCAGCATGCTGCGATTTCTTACCATTCAAGTAATGGTCCTCTTTACTGTTGCTCCAACCGAGATGTATGACTTTACATTTATTAACATTATACTCCATCTGCCAGACCTTAGCCCACTCAATTGAAGTATCTATGTTTCTTTGTAAAGTTTCACAGACGTCTGCATACCTTGCTCTGCCAATCATCTTAGTGTCATCTGCAAATTTTGACACCGTACATGTGGTCCCCAACTTCAACTCATCGATATAAATTGTAAATGTTTGTGGTCCCAACACTGATCCCTGAGGCACACCACTAGTCACCGATTACCAGTCAGAATAGCATAGTGGGTGCTATTCTGTTTGTCAACCAATCCTCTGTCCACATTGATACTCCACCCCAACACCATGCATTCTTATCTTATGCAGCAGCCTCTTGTATGACACCTCATTGAAGGCCTTTTGGAAATCTAGGTATACCACATCCACTGGGTCCCCATTGTCCACCTTGTTCATAATGTCTTCATAGAATTCCAAAAGATTTGTCAAGCATGACTTGCCCTTCATGAACCCACGCTGCATCTGCCCAACAGGACAATTTCAATTGAGATGCCCTGCTATTTCTTCCGTGAGAATAGACTCAAGCATCTCCCCCACTACTAAGGTTAAGCTCACTGGTCTAACATTCCCATCCTTTGTCTACCTCCCTTTTTAAACAGTGGCATCACATTTGCTGCTTTCCAATCTGCTGGAACTGCCCCAGGGTCCAGTAAATTTTGGAAAATTACCGCCAGTGCACCTGCTATTTCTTTCACCATCTCTTTTAGTACCCTGGGATGCATTCCAACAGGGCCAGGAGACTTATCAATCCTTCGCTTCATTAGCTTGCCCAACACTAACTCTTCCAGGTCCTCACCTACCTTCAGATCTTTGTCAATTACTGACATTATTAATGTCCTCCACTGTGAAGACCGATACAAAATACCTGCTCAATGCCTTGGCTATTTCATCCTAGCCCATAACTAAATGCCCCTTCTCATCCTCTAAAGGACCAATGTTTACTTTAGCCACTCTTTTTTTGTTTTATATATTTATAGAAACATCTGCTTTCTGTCTTTATATTTGGTGCTGGTCTTTTCCTCATGTTCTTTCTTACTTTTCTTTATAGCTTTTTTTGTGGATTTCTGTTGACATTTAAAGTTTTCCCAGTCTTCTAGTTTCATGTTGTTTTTGACTGTTTTGTATGCCCTCTCTTTCAATTTGATCACCTCCCTTATTTCCTTTGACGAGGGTGGTGCTGGAGAAGCACAGCCGGTCACACAGCATCCGAAGAGCAAGAGAATCGATGTTTCAAACATAAGCTCTTCATTCCTGATGAAGGGCTTTAGCCTGAAACGTTGATTATCCTGCTCCTCAGATACTGCCTGACCGGGTGTGCTTTTCCAGCACACTCTTCAACTCTGATCTGTAGCATCGGCAGTGCTCACTTTCTCTCTAAATACCCTAGACACCCATGGCTGATTACCCCTTCCTCTTACAGTCCTTCCTTTTCACTGGAATATACTTTCATTGAGCACTTTGAAAAATCGCTTTGAAAGTCCTTCATTGCTCATCAACTGTTCCATCATAAAATCTTTGTTTCCAGTCTACTTTACCCAGTCCTCCCTTATCCTATTGTAGTCTCCCTTGTTTAAGCACAGGACCCTGGTATTGGATTTTATCTTCATACTCCCCATCTGTGTTCTTAATTCAACCATACTGTGATCGCTCCTTCCAAGAGGATCCCTAACTGAGGACATTAATTATTCCTGTCTCATTACACAGGGTAGATCTAAGATAGCTTGCTCCTTCGTTGGTTCCATTACATATTGTTCAAGAAAACTACCACAGATACATTCAATGAACTCCTCCTCAAGGCTATCCTGACCGAGCTGGTTTGATCAATTTACATGTAGATTAAAATCCCCCATGATAATTGCCTCTTCCCTAAAACCTATGTGCCCTGGTCACTGAAAACTCCACTAAGAGAACAAGTTCCTTCCTGTCCACCCTATCTCTGTCCCTCAATTTCCTACATCTCAATCATGTCCCCTCTCAATCTTCTCTGCTCTAAAGAAAACAGCTCCAGTCTGTCCAATCTCTCTCCATCACTGAAACTCTCCAGCCCAGGGCAACATCCTGGTAAATCGCCCCCTGCCCTGTCTCTAGTGCTATCACATCCCTCCTGTAACTGGAATCCAGAACTGCACACTATACTCCAGGTGTGGCCTAACCAATGTTTATGCAGTTCTAATATAACCTCCCTGTTCTTAAACTCTGTGCCTTGATTAGTGAAGACATGTATCCCATAATGCCTTCTTGACCACTTTATCTACCTGCCCTGATACCTTAATGGACCAGTGTACATGCACACTACAGTCCCTCTGATCATCAGTGTTTCCCAGGGTATTACTGTTTACCGTGTGTTCCCTTCTGTTGCCTGTCCTGCCCAAGTGTATTACCTCAAATTTATCTAGTTTGAATTCCATATGACACTGATCAGCAGTTTTAACCAATCTGTCCACATCCCCTTGTAGTTTAAGTTTATCCTACTCACCATTTATCACCCCACCAATTTTTGCATCATCTGAGAATTTACTGATCGGAAAATCACTCAGGGTATAATTTGGGACCTGAGTCAACAAGGAAAACAACTTTATCTCCCTCTGCTTGATCAAACTATTAACAAGCAGTGCGCAGTCTGAACCAGGCTCTGTCAATTCATCTAAACTATGGAAGTGATGGCCTAGTCATGTTTTTGCTGGGTCTATTAATCCAGAGACTGGATCAGTGGTGCTGGAAGAGCACAGCAGTTCAGGCAGCATCCGAGGAGCAGTAAAATCGACATTTCGGGCAAAAGCCCTTCATCAGGAATAAAGGCAGAGAGCATGAAGTGTGGAGAGATAAGCTAGAGAAGGGTGGGGGTGGGGAGAAAGTAGCATATAGTACAATAGGTGAGTGGGGGAGGGGATGAAGGT
>NC_057728.1:63834708-63847767 GCF_004010195.1 Chiloscyllium plagiosum | reverse complement strand
AAAACTTTGATGGATGTGGAAGGCTCCTGTAGGGACTTGGATGGAGGTGAGGGAGGAGGTGTGGGTGCAGGTTTTGCAGTTCCTGCAGTGGCAGGGGAAGGTGCCAGGATGGGAGGGTGGGTTGTTGCGGGGCGTGGACCAGACCAGGTAGTCATGGAGACAACGGTCTTTGTGGAAGGCGGAAAGAGGTGGGGAGGGAAATATATCCCTGGTGGTGGGGTCTGTTTGGAGGTGGTGGAAATGTCTGCGGATGATTTGGTTTATGCGAAGGTTGGTAGGGTGGAAGGTGAGCACCAGGGGCGATCTGTCCTTGTTACGGTTGGAGGGGTTGGGTCTGACCCAGGTCATGTTCTGGGGACCTGGGTTTGAATCCTGCCAAGGCAGATGGTAGAATTTGAAATGAATACAAATCTGGAATTAAAAATCTAATGATGGCCTTGAATCCATTGTTATTTGTTAGGGGAAAATCCATCTGGTTCACTCATGTCCTTCAAGGAAGAATCTGCTGTCTTCACCTATTCTGGCCTACACATGACTCCAGATGTACAGCAATGTGGTTCATTGTTAAGTGCCCTCTGGGGAATTGGGGATGTGTTATAAATGTTGGCTCAGTCAGTGCTGTGATTATTCTATGAACAAATTTATAAAAAAAGTGAGCTCAGTACCATCAGCTGGCACTAAAATATAGGGTGGGGGAAAATTATGGGATTTAGGGAAGGGTATAAAAGAGAGAGAAATATAACATTAAAACACAGCTTTTTACAATTTTTTAAATCTATAAAAGCAATCAGATTTTATAGATCTGATCCACACATAGAGTCCACAGAGATGGTGTGGTGCAGTGGCTCAGTGGTTAGCACTGCTGCCTCACAGAGACAAGGACCTGGGTTTGACTCTAGCCTCAGATGACTGTGTGGAGTTTGCACATTCTCCCCGTGTCTGCATGGGTTTCCTCTGGGTGCTCCAGTTTCCTCCCACAATCCAAAGATGTGCAGGTTAGGTGGATTGGTCATGCTAAATTGCCCATAGTGTTCAGGGATGTGCAGGTTAGATGCATTAGTCAGGGGTAAATGTAGAATAATAGGGTAGGGGAATGGGTCTGGGTGGGATACTCTTCGGAGGGTCGGTATGAATTTGTTGGGCCAAATGGCCTGTTTCCACACTGTAGGGAATCTATGTTCTATGAAAGGATAAAAGCTAATCCTTTAGGCCAAATGGCTAAAGAAAGCTTATCAGACCCTTAAAAAGGAGTTTAACGTAGAACAAACACGTTGTGACTGTTTCTAATGAGCGTATTGCGTGTGTGACATGAAAATACTGAACCTTCACACTGGTTCACATGCTCCGAGATAGAGTGTTCCATGGAGGGACTGATGTTGCAAAACGTGTGAAGGTGCAAGCAACTTGTTGACCTGTCTGTGTGGTCACTGACCGATTGACACTTTAACCACTGTAACCCTCATTATTATTCCGACAGCAAAGTCAGGCCCATCAACCTCCTTAAATGATTAAGTAACAAAAACAGGAAGCTAAATTCTTGCGAGGCAAAGGTGAAAGTTATTGGAGGGGGACAGGGAGCAATCAGATCAGCCATGGAGGGGTAGGTGGAGCAGGCTGGAGGGGCTGAATGGTCCACTCCTTATTGACAATGCTTGGAACTAGGAAGAGTCAGGCGAATGATCAATGCAGAATTTCTCATTCAGTACTTGAAAATGATGGGGCTAAAGTTTTCAGATCAGCTGCTCCGGTGGTGGACCCAGTGGGTCAGAATGAATTGCCCGATGTGAGGGAGTCTGCGTAAAATGTGCAAATGCACCCCTACAGGGGTGAGCTGTCACGGGCAAAACTAAGAGCAGGTTAAAAACAAATTAATCGCTTGAAAGTCTGGTGCAACATCCTTACTTGATGCTGAAGAGATGATTCCAGGGTCGCAGCAAGAGATGAACTATGTCCTGCCACTAGATATTTGATCATCCAAGTCTATAATTATCACTCAACCCTCATGCCACACTTTTAGGAATTACCCCTCTGGCTCCTCTTTAAAGGAACTTGCTGTCTTAATGCCTTTGAGTCTAAACTCTGTGGGAGAGGAGTAGGGAAAACAAATCTTTATGTGTCTGGAGATTTCAGTGACCCTTGTTGTCCTTCTAATGATGACCATCAGCCAGATTCTTCATTTGCTGAGGGTCAGGTACTCACTTTAACATGATATACTGGCTGCTGACAGGAATGGTGGGACACAGTCCACTCCAAGTATGTGATGACATCGTGTCTAGTACCTATTCAATGTGGGGCTGACCCCATCACACATGCTGGTTCCAATAATAGAAAAAAATAATAAATCAGTCAGACATTTAAATCTGACATTGAATTACTGCAGATTGAATATCCAGATGGATGGGAACTTTAAACCAGGGATCAACATAAATGAGAGTTGGGTTTTATCCATATTCCCACTGAACGTCCAAAAGAGTAAACATGCAAGGGTTCATTTTCCCCTTACAGATACAAGCCAAATAGGAGAAGGCATTTCAAAGGGCCTTTCCTTTTCCCCACCCTGTAAAGAAGAAATTCCCAAAGCTTTATGGTGGTAAGGTGGCTCAGTGGTTAGCACTGCTCCCTCACTGAGCCATGGACCCGGGTTCAATTCCAGCCTCAGGCAACTGTCTGTGTGGAGTTTGCACATTCTCCATGTGTTTGCGCGGGTTTCCTCACACAGTCCAAAGATATGTAGATTAGGTGGATTGGCCATGCTAAATTGCCCCACAGGGGGTCAGCCATGGGAAGTGTAGGGTTACATGGATAGATAGCTGGTGGGTGAGATGTGCTTTGGAGGGGACACAGTGGGCTGAATGGCCTGGATGTAGGTTTGCTCACTGAGCTGGAAGGTGAATGGATCAGTAATAAAGGTGACAGATTTAAAGTTATCAGGCTGAATTTCACTTTTCAGGTTTTGTGGAGGATTTCATAGAATCCCTGCAGTGTAGACCATTTAGCCTATCGATCCACACAGACCTGCAAACATCATCCTACCCAGACCCACCCCTCTACCCCTGCATTTCCTGTGGCTAACCCACACAGCCTGCACATCCCTGAATACTATGGGCAATTTAGCATGGCCAATCTACCCTAACCTGCACATCTTTGGACTGTGGGAAGAAACCCATACAGTAACGGGTAGAATGTGCAAACTCCACACAGACAGTCGCCCAAGGGTGGATTGAACCAGAGTCCCTGGCACGGTGAGGCAGCAGTACTAAACATTGAGCCACTGTGTCATCTCTCCTTGTGGACCACTGAGATGTTTCTGTGTCTTATTGATGACCTTACCCACCAACCCTCCCCCAGATGGCTGATTCTAGCCCCATTCAGCCACTCACTGCATCCAGTGCAGCCTCAAAATCCCAGAATTCACCAGCATCCCTTACCACGGTGCCATCTTTAAAAGCCCATTGTGCGCCTGGACTGTCTATCCCCTGACATTTGCCCCAGATAGGGCAGGGAAAAGGAAACTGTGACCTGCCACTCCCACACCCAGCTGGCAGGGATCTGTCCTGAGCTCCTGCTGGATGGGCTGGTGCCCAGGTGAAATATCCACCACCGGGACCCACAGTGGAGGCCGCGATACCAGGCGGTGCCCAGACCTGGTCCAGGGTTGTCACTTGAGTTAGAGCAGTCTCAGCTGCCTGGAGGAATGCCCAGCTCTGAAGGTCAGTGACCTTCTCCAATCCACCAGTGGCCGTGTCACCATCTTCCCTCTTGATGCCTCACACTCACCTCCCTCATGCTGTACCACTCTCATTATTGCCTGCAATACCCTCCCTCAGACTCTCACCCACTCCAACCCCCTGCCATCACTAACCCTGCATGCCCTCTGTGCTACCCACTTATTCACTTGGGACACCTACCTACCTGTACCAACAGTAATTTGAGGTGCCTCTCATATTCAGCTCCTGTAACACCTGCCTCTCCCTCATGCCAACAGGGAAGCAGCCACAGTTGGGCAGAAAGAGACAAGTCTGTGGGCAGCACGCTGCCTGACCTTCGATTCCTTTCTCCTTACTGACTTTTATCAGCTCGAGAGGTTGACTGACCGTGGACTGGATTCAGAGGCGGCACTTGACTTACTGCATGCCCCCAGTCAAGGCTATCTCCCTTGTTTTGACTGGGGACTGCAGATAAACATGACAAGCTTCCTGGCTTTGTAGCTGCACTGAATGACACAGCAATCCAGCTGCACTGTCAGCCTGGTACCTCTTACTAAGAGGCAAGGTGCACAAAGGCCAGGCAGGGGGTATCCAACTGGGCTTAGAGTGAGTGGGTGCTCTGACAGTGAGGGAAGCTCCTGGAGACAGCCTGGGGCAGTCCCTGAGCTGGGGGTCTGTCCCTGAGCACACTGTGTCCTTTCTGCAGTGTTACAAAGAGAGTTACCAGGCTTATGCCCAAAACATCGGCTCTCTTGCTCCCTAGGTGCTGCCTGACCTGCTGTGCCTTTTCCAGAGCCACGAGATACCAGTGCTGCTGCCCGAGGGGTAGCATGGAAGGGCAGAGTATTCTGTAAGTGGAATTGGGATCTCCTGCAGGGATTGTTAGAGGCTGGCACATCTTGAATGACAATGTGTGATGGAGTGTGCCCTGAGATGTTGGTGCCCAATGTCCAACAGAAAGGTCTTTCAGAACATCAGTGAGCTGAGATCTCCAGGTACTCACTCTCACTTTCATGTCACATCTCATCCACTCACAGTGACTGTCGGAATAGGAGGCTGCATATTAATGAGGCAATATCTACAAGTAATCAGATCTTTAAGAAACAATGATCCCCAGCAATGGGCAATAGTCTGGATTTCTCACCAAAGCCCCATGTCAATCAGACCCCCATAACATTCCAAAGGTGTGGGGGGCATGAGAAGAGATATTATTCTTTGCATAACTCCCAGCTCCTTGGTTTCATCTCACAATCTCACATTAAGATTGTTAAACAGGATAGACCATGTCTTAGTCAATCAGACCACAGTATAGGAATAAAGAGACTTAGCATAAAAAGAGAGAATGTGATTAATCATCCTACCTTCCTGCTTGACTTTCAATTCAAACTTCACTTTGGACGTGCCACTAATGACGGCATACACCACTTCATCCTCCTTGGTCACACTGTTCACGGTGAGTGTGTGCTGCACTCCTTCTGACTTAATCACATATTTATCACTTGCTTGAATGTCTTTGCCATCCCTTTGCCATTTCACTTTGGCATCTGCCTTGCCAGTTTCAGCCACAAACTCAGCACCTCCCCCGGCGACCACCTCGAGTGTCTTCGGTTTTTTGGTAAACGCCGATGCTGTGAGACAAGAGACAGTTATTATAAAATGATGATGAATAGGACCACATCCAACAAATTTCCATTGCATTCTATTTGTGGAGGCCTAGTGGTGTTATTACTGGACTATTAAGCCAGAAGACCCAGGAAATGTTCTGAGGGCCTAGTTTCAAATCCTGCTGGGGCAGGTGGTGCAATTTGAAATCTGGAATCAAAGAATCTAATGATGACCATGAATCCATTACTGATTGTCAGAAAAACCCATCTGATTCACTCATGTAATTTAGTGATGGGAGCTGGCATCCTTACTTGGTCTGGCCTACATGTGACTCCAGACCCACAGTGAAATGGTTGACTTGTGACTGCCTTCTGGGTAAATACAGATGGGCAATAAGTGTTGGCCCAGCCAGTAACACCCTCATCCCATGAATGAATTTTTAAAAAAAAAATTGATTTCCAATTACTTGAAACACTGGATAATGATTGGTTTCCCAGTCAGGCCTTGAATGAGTGAGTTAGAAGGAAATCTTTCAGATCCTTTCCCATTCCAAATTGGTTGAGTTGCCATCTGAGATAGAAATGGAAATTGCTGGAGAAACTCAGCAAGTCTGGCAGCAGCTGTGGAGAGAGAAACAGAGTTAATGTTTCAAGTTCAGTCACGCCTATTCAGAATTGGTCTTCAGGGTCCAGAATTACTTGCAGCATTATGTGGGTGATGTGTGAACTCAGGAGGAACCCTGGTGGTGGGGTGAGAGTCCCTCTGATAATATCTGGATCTGCTGTAGACTCATTGAAAGAGACTGATCAGCAAGTTAGTCAGTAACTCTGTATCATGAATTGTGAGCAAGTTTGATCTCCTTATTTAAAGGGAGGTATTATTTAATTGAAGAGAAAGTTCATTAGGATGATCGCTGGGATGGAAGGATTATCTTATGAGCAAATGCTAAGTAGGTTGGGACTCTACTCACTGGAGCTTAGAAGAATGAGAGGTTGAAACATGGATTCTTAAGGGGCTTGTCAGGGTCAATGCTGAGAGGATGATTCCCCTCCTGGGAGGGTCTAGGATCAGGGGACATAGTCTCAGAATAAAGGGACACAAATTTAAGGCTGAGATGAGGAGGAATGTCTTCTCTCAGAGGGTTGAGAGTTTTTGGAAGTCCTTACCACAGAGAGCTGAGGGGGCAGAGTCCTTGTATATTTAAGGCTGAGACAGATAGATTCCTGATCAGTCGGGGAATCAAGTGTTACAGGGAAAGGGCAGGAAAGTGGATGTGAGGAATGTTGGATCAGCCGCGCTCCTACTGAATGGTGGAGCAGGCTTGAGGGGCCAAATGGCCTACTCCTGATGGTTTTACAGTCTTTATTATTGTATTATCTGCCAACAAGTATGGGTCTGTTTGTAACCATTCCTAGCTCCCCAACACCAAGTAGTGGTATGAGCGTGAAGTCAGGGTACAGTCCAGCTCGGTTGAGATAGTGTTCTGATTCAGAGTCACCTTTCCATTTTACTGTGGATTGTCACCTCATTGCAGTTCCCTCAATGACTTGGGAACCACTCCATAGAGGTATCACAGTGCAAATGCAGTGTCAAACACAATAACACAAAGAGGATTACACTCATCATCTCCTTTGCATAAAATCTCATCCACAAAATTAGGCAACAAAATAAAAGTCTCTGTACAGATATCCTGCACGTTTGTTTTTTGAAGTCTTTCTCAGCTCTCTGCTGCTTTCTCTAATCAATTAATTTCCCTCAAAAAATTTTAAACAATATCTTTCATAACCACATAAAAACACAGATGTATGACTGTCGTGACAGTTGTTTTTAATTCTTTCATGGTTATTTCTATAAATGATTTGGATGTGAATATAGAAAGCATGGTTAATACGTTTGCAGATGACATCAGAATTCATGGCATAGCAGACAGTGAAGCAGGTTTTCAAAGATTACAAAGGGATCTTGATCAAATGGATCAATGGGCTGAAAAATGGCAGATGGAGTGCAATCTGGATAAATGCGAGGTATTGCATTTTGGTAAAACTAACAGGGGTAGGGCTTATACAATTAATGGTTGGAACTTGGGTAGTGGTGTAGAACAGAGGGACCTGGGGTTCAGGCACATAATTCTTTGGAAGTTTGTGTCACACATAGACAGGGTGGTTAAAAAGGTGTTAGCACGCTTGCCTTCATTGCTCAGTGCTTTGAGTATAGCAGTTGGGACGTCATGTTGAGGTTGTACAGGACATTGGTGAGGCCTCTTCTGGAATACTGTGCCCAGTTCTGGGCACCCAGTTAAAGGAAGGATATTATTAAGATGGAGAGGGTTCAGGAGAGATTTACCAAGGTGTTGCTGGATATGAAATGTTTGAGTTATGAAGAAAGGGGCTTCTTTCACTGGAGATTGAGAGGTGACCTTAAAGAAGTTTATAAAATCATGAGGGGTCTAGATATAGTTAATGGTAGTTGTCTTTTCCCTATGGCAGAATTTCAAGACCAGGGGGCACATTTTTAAGGTGAGAGAGAGAGATTTAAACAAGCCATGGGGGCAATTTTTTTTTACACAGAGGGTAGTTCTCATGTGGAATGAATGTCCTGAGGAAGTGGTGGATATGGGTACAGTTACAATGTTTAAAGACATGTGGATAAGTACATAGATAGGAAAGGATTGGAGGGATATGTCCAGGAGCAGCACGTGGAACTAGTTTAGTTTCGGATTATGTTTGGTATGGTTGGGTGAAGGGTCTGTTTCCATGATGTATGACTCTACAAGGGCAAGGCCAGCATTTGTTGCCCTGTGCCTGATTACCATTATGTGGCTTGTTAGGCCATTTCAGATCAGGTTCAAGATCAACCATATTGTTGCTGGTGTAAAGTTGCATGTGCAGACCAACAGATTTCCTTCCCTAAAGGACATAAGTGAACCAGATGGGAGTTGACAACAATCAATGGTAGCTACATGCCACCATCACTGAGATCAGCTTTCAATCCCAGGCTTTGTCAGTTTAGTTTAAATTCCACCAGCTCCCTCGGTGTAGTTTGAACCCAGGCCCCCAGCACATTGTCCTGTGCACCTGGATTTATAGCTCAGTGCAATTGCCACCACCAGGAATGGATGCTCCTCGGATGCTGCCTGACCTGCTGTGCTTTTGCAACACCACACTCTCGACTCTAATCTCCAGCATCTGCAGTCCTCACTTTCGCCAGATATTGTCACCATCCTACAATTCTGCCAAACTGGCATTTATCCCATCAGTGGAGCCTATCGGTGTAACTCAGCAACATTTCCGTCCTAGCCCATTGCATTGAAACACAAAGGCTTATTGTGACAACCTGAGCAGTTACTGCACTAAAATACCAGGGTGAGTGACTGAAGCAGAGATCAGACCTTTAGGAATAGGTTAAGGACTGACAGTTTAGATTGTTTAGATTAGATAAGATTCCCTACAGTGTGGAAACAGGCCCTTCAGCCCAACAGTCCACACCGACCCTCTGAAGAGTAACCCACCCAAATCCCTTTACCCTCTGACTAATGCATCCTAACGCCATGAGCATGACCAATTCACCTGACCTGCACATCTTTGGACTGTGGGAGGAAACCGGAGCACCCGGAGGAAACCCACGCAGACACGGGGAGAATGTGCAAACTCCACATAGATAGTCATAGAGTCATAGAGATGTACAGCATGGAAACAGACCCTTCAGTCCAACCTGTCCATGCTGACCACATATCCCAACCCAATCTAGTCCCACCTGCCAGCACCCGGCCCATCGAATCGAATCTGGGATCCTGGTGCTGTGAGGCAGCAGAAAGGGACCATATTGGAATAAAGCAGTAAAGGTGAGTCTACGGGATTGAGATGTTAATTATATTTATCAAGTATACAGATAGACAGACAAAGAAAGAATTCTGCAGGGGCTAACATGCGTCATCAACCCTAGGAATGACATTTTAATTTAAATTTCTTAAGTTTCCTTTGAAAATGCCATTTTTTAAAAAATGGCCGTCATTTAATTTATTTGTTTTGATTTGCGAAGATTATAGTAAAAGAATTGCTAGGTTTTGCAGCAGAGTGGGTAGTATCTCTCTATTTGAGCCAGAGATTCCAGGTTCAAGTTCCATCCAGGACTTCAAGATGAAGAAAGGTCCATTATGTGGCCAAATAGGCAGAATATTGACTTGTAAATCTCTCCAGCACAGGCCAGTGGCAGGAGGTGAGAGTGGGAGAGACACTGGTTAACTATGTGATGTAAGAACAGAGGAGTTTCTACTGTAACCTTCAAGATGTGTGTGCAAGTGAATGTTTCCACTGCGACTCAGACTCTGTGCATGGACCACAACACACAACTACGGGACTGTAGTTTCAATTTACAGCCACAATGAAACATGAAGAAAGACTCCAGGACAATCTGATGTAGCAGGCAGGAAGAAGGTGGAGGTGATGCTGCATTCTGCACATCACCAACCATCAAGGAAAAGCTTTGTGTCTAGTTTCAAACGTTACCATCCAACCTGGGATTCATTAAGGCAGAGGATATTGTTCATGAGAATGGCAAACACCAGCAGGGTTGGATGGGCCAAGTGGCCTGGTTTGATGCTATAGTTTCTGTGTGATTTGACCAAACATTGGAACTTCATTTGACAACTTCCTTTCATTTAATGTTGATCAGGAGGAACACCCACGATTACTCAAACTGTGACTTTTCTGGATGGGACGGGTGAATCATGAATGCTTGAGCTTTTCAGAAATGGAGCCTTCCTCCATGGGATTAGCCTCATGGTGGACAGACTAACATTGCAGCTTACATTATCCCAGCATGACCCACTGCATTCCAATTCTGACACTTGACCGATCTAATAGCATAGAAAGCATAGAGTTCCAGTGAGCATTGCTCATCCCTATCTATATTTACCCTGATAACCTTCAATCAGTTTCACAATCCAATGATCTCTCAACACCTTTGACACTACATTTTTCATAGTCATCTCCCCTGCACAGCCCCTCCTGATAGCTGCTTTCTCAGATATTGCTCTCCTATATAACACATTCTACGGTTACATTCAAAATGGAGCAACTTGGAGCAGAATTTCTTCATCCTCCAAAGAAAATCAGGATTATTCCACAAATCTCTCTCTCTCCTTCAAGAGTTTTAAGCCCAATAATCATTCCGGTTTCACTAATTTAAGCTTTCTCCCAACTTTTAAACAATTTAACAATATGAAATTCAACCCTCCATCACAGTGGCTCAGTGGTTAGCAGCGCTGCCTCACAGCACCAGGGACCAGGGTTCAATTCCAGCCTCGGGCGACTAGCTGTGTGGAGTTGCACATTCTCCCCGTGTCTGCGTGGGTTTCCTCCGGGTGCGCTGGTTTCCTCCCACAGTCCAAAGATGTGCACATCAGGTGAACTGGCCACTCTAAATTGCCCAAAGTGTTAGGTGCATTAGTCAGAGGGAAATGGGTCTGGGTGGGTTACTCTGAGGGTCAGTGTGGACTTGTTGGACTGAAGGGTCTGTTTCCACACCGTCGGGAATCTAATCTAAAGGGCAAGAGGAATAAAGACATTCAAAACCAAATACATCAAGGTCAGCCTAAGGTTGTGCAATGGTTAAGACACCAGAGTAGGTGTGGACTCAAATCTCCTCATGTCCTGGCTGTGAAGCTCGAAGGAGCAGGTTTGGCCATTTGTGGGCAGCACCTGGCAAATGGTGACCATCAGATCTGGCAAATTGCTCCAATTGAACCACTGAGATCTTTAGACTCTTTACTGACCTCCATGTGATTCCAACGACATGCTGTTGTTGGTATTTTGGGCTCTTGTTTTCCAACCAGACAGCCAGCAAGAGGCATAGACTGCCTGTTCGAGGGAGACCCACTGAACTACCAAAGACCAGAGCAGAGAACAGATGGACGCCAATCTGTCCATTGCATGCTCTGCCCTGCATAGATATTGTGCTGATCTGATCATCCTACTCAACTTTTTTTACCTCTGCCATATCATTTCTGTACTGATTAAACATCTACCTCAGCCTTGGATATACTTAATGACATAGCTTTGACAGCCCTCTGTGGTAAAGAATTCCACAGATTCACCATTCCATGAGAGAAGAAATTCCTCATCACGTCTCATGGGGGAAGGCAATGGCCTAGCAGTATTATCATTAGACTATTAATCCAGAAACTCAGCTAGTGTTCCGGGGACCCTGTGTTCAAATCCAGCCACAGCAGATGGCGTAATTTGAATTTGATCAAGAAACTGGAATTAAAGATTTAATGATGACCATGAAACCATTTGCTGATTGTCAGGGGAACAACCCATCTGTGTCACTGATGTCCTTTAGGGAAGGAAATCTGCCATCCTTACCTGCTCTGGCCTACATGTGACTCCAGAACCACAGCAATGTCTTTTAACTGCCCTCTGGGCTATTAGGGATGGGCAGTAAATGTTGGCCCAGTCAGAAATGCCCACATCCCATGAGTGAATAAAAAAACCACGCTTACCCTAAATGTGCACCTCTTTATTCTGAGATGATGCCCTCTAAGTCCTCGACTCTCCCACAAAGGGAAACAACATCTTCATATCCGCCTTTTTTTTGCATAAGGTCATCTCTCTTCCTTCTAAATTACAATGAGTACAGGCTCAATCCACTCCAACTCTCCTCATACCTCCCTCCATTTCAGGGACCAGCCCTAGTGAACTTCCTCTGAATGTCTCCAATGCCAATATATCTTTCCCTCGATAAGGAACCCAAAACCTTTCACAGTATTCCAGCTGTTGTCTGACTGATGCCCGGTACAGTGTAAGCAAGCCCTTACTATTTTCAGACTCCATTCTCTTAATCAGGCAGTGGCAAAGCCTCTGAGATGGAGGTCTCGCTGACTTAGAGAGAGGACAGCAGCACGGAGATGGCCGGGTCCGCTGGAAGCAAAAAACATCCATCGGAGTTCCAGGATCGCGAAATGACCCAGGACACAGGAAAGTAGTCACGGGGTGGGGGATTGGGGGTGAGTGGAGCTGTAGTAATGGGTACTCACAGAGTTGGGGAGCGGATGTTATAGAGAGAGGGGTACAGGGGGCTGGCAGTGCAGACGGGGAAACATCTCAGACGAACGGTTTCAGGAATGAGAAACCTCAGTGATGGGGAGGGAGTGAAGACGCTGGGAGTATTGCCCTAACAGAGAGGAAACGAGAGGAGATCTGATAGATCTGACTTTCCCAAAACATTCAGTGGGCAGGATAGAGTACATACAGAGAAGCTGTTCCAGCTCATAAAAGGAACAAGAATGAGAGGGTGTAGATTTAAAGCACAGTTCAAAATAAGCAAGGATAATGCAAGAAAAAACTTTTTCACCAATGGGCCAATGGGCTGAGAAATGGCAGATGAAGTTTAATTTAGATAAATGTGAGGTGCTGCATTTTGGGAAAGCAAATCTTAGCAGAATTTATACACTTAATGGTAAGGCCCTAGGGAGTGTTGCTGAACAAAGAGGCCTTGGAGTGCAGGTTCATAGCTCCTTGAAAGTAGAGTCGCAGGTAGATAGGATAGTGAAGAAGACGTTTGGTATGCTTTCCTTTATTGGTCAGAGTATTGAGTGCAGGAGTTGGAAGATCATGTTGCGGCTGTACAGGAAATTGGTTAGGCCACTGTTGGAATATTGCATGCAATTCTGGTCTCCTTCCTATCGGAAGGATGCTGTGAAACTTGAAAGGGTTCAGAAAAGATTTACAAGGATGTTGCCAGGATT
>NC_057728.1:63832457-63834119 GCF_004010195.1 Chiloscyllium plagiosum | reverse complement strand
AACCTGCAATCTTCTTCCTGACCTCTCCGCCCCCACCCCACTCCGGCCTATCACCCTCACCTTGACCTCCCTCCACCTATTGCAATTCCAACACCCCTCCCCCAAGTCCCTCCTCCCTACCTTTTATCTTAGCCTGCTGGACACACTTTCCTCATTCTTGAAGAAGGGCTTATGCCTGAAACGTCAATTCTCCTGTTCCTTGGATGCTGCCTGACCTGCTGCGCTTTTCCAGCAACACATTTTCAGTTTAGAAGGATAAGGGCCAAGTGCTGGCTAATGAGACTAGATTAGGTTGTGATATATGTGGTCAGCATTGATATGTAGGACTGAAGAGTCTGTTTCCGTGCTGTACATCTCTATGACACTGTGACTCTATGACCCAGTGAGCAGTTAGGGTCTGGAACGCATGGCCTAGAAATGTGGTTGGGGCAGGTTCAGTTGAGGCATTCAAGAGGGACTTTGGATGGTTATTGGGATGGTAATAGGCTGCAGGGAAATGGGGAAAAAGCAGGAGATTGTCACTTGGTCATGATGCTTATCTGAGGAGCTGGTGCAGACACAATGGGCCCAATGGACTCCTTCTACTCCAAAACAACCCTGTGATTCTGTGAAGGCCTACCCTTGTTGCCTACCCTTGAACTTGTGGCTTACTGAACTGTTTCAGAGGGCAGTTAAGAGTCGCCACATCGCTGTGGGTTCGGAATTACACACACGCCAGACCAGGTAACGGCAGCAGATTCCTTCCTGAAGGACATTAGTGAACCAGGTGGGTTTTTACAACAATTGACAATAGTCACACAGTTGTCACCAGATTAGTGTTTAAGCCTAAATTTTCTCGAATTCAAATCTCACCATCTGCCATGGTGGCATCAGTCAGTCTGTGTGGCTACAGGGGGTGAAGGCAAGTATTTCCCAGGTTTCCCAGTAATGACCCATGGAATAAAGATGCAGCTGGAACTATTACTCCAAGTTTTCCCAATACCCCCACTGTTTCCACAAGCTGGAGAGCCAGTAACAACGGAATCAATCAGACACAACTGGCCAATGAAGCAGTGACCTTCTGATCTAGAATGATCTGCTTGAAAGAGTGTTGGAGGAGGCTCACTAGCAATTTACAAAAATGCTTTGGACAAATATTTCAAAGGGTGGAAATTAATGGGATTAAGGGAAGGAACTAGGACTGGCATTTATTGGATAGTTTTTACAAAGAGTTACCACAAGGATGAGTTCCAGAGAAAAGGTGAATAGCAAAGGTCTTTTCCCAGGATAGGGGAGTTCAAAACTAGGGGGGGATATCTTTAAGGTGAGAGGGGAAAGATTTTAAAAGGGACCTGAGGGGCAACGTTTTCACGCAGAGCGTGGTTTATATGTGGAATGAACTGCCAGAAGAAGGGGTAGATCCAGGTACATTTAAAGCATTTAAAAGATATTTGGATAAGTACATGATTAGGAAAGGCTTAGAGAGATATTGCTGAAAATGTGTTGCTGGAAAAGCGCAGCAGGTCAGGCAGCATCCAAGGAGCAGGAGAATCGACGTTTCGGGCATGAGCCCTTCTTCAGGAATGAGGAAAGTGTGTCCAGCAGGCTAAGATCAAAGGTAGGGAGGAGGGACTTGGGGGAGGGGCGTTGGAAATGCGATAGGTGGAAGGAGGTCAAGGTGAG
>NC_057728.1:63788924-63832434 GCF_004010195.1 Chiloscyllium plagiosum | reverse complement strand
GTGTTGCCATGGTCTGGTGATGGAGGAGTCCAAGGACCTGCATGTCTTTGGTGGAGTGGGAGGGGGAGTTAAAGTTTGGGCTACGGGGTGGTTGGGTTGGTTGGTCTGGGTGTCTCAGAGGTGTTCTCTGAAACGTTCCGCAAGTAGGCGGCCTGTCTCCCCAATATAGAGGAGGCCACATCGGGTGCAGCGGATGCAATAGATGATGTGTGTGGAGGTGCAGGTGAATTTGTGGCGGATATGGAAGGATCCCTTGGGGCCTTGGAGGGAAGTAAGGGGGGAGGTGTGGGCGCAAGTTTTGCATTTAGAGAGATATTGGCCAAACGCAGGCAAGTGGGACTAGTTTAGTTTGGGAAATGTGATTGGCATAAACGAGTTAGACTGGAGAGTCTGTTTTCGTGCTTCGGACTCCAGAGCAGATCTCCAACACCTTCTCAAGGCTAACCAAGGCTGGGTAATAAATACTGCTCAGCCCGTCATACCCACATCCCATGAATGAATATTAATATAAAAATAAAAAATTGTGTCAGTCTGTGTGACATCATGCTCTGGTTCTATGGCACGACAATGCAGCAAATGGAGAGAGGAAAAAAAAAGAGAACTTCCTTTTTCTGATCAGTGTCTCCACTGACTCTTTAAGCACCTGCTAAAAGACAGACACACAACGCCTCAGACAGTTTACTACATTAATGGTACCAAAAATAAAATCAAAGCATGGGTTTGGGAACAGGCATTAGCCTAGCATTCAGACAAAACCAGCAACAATTTAACTGAGATTGAAATGATAAAGGTAAAATTGCCATAGTTACAGAGGACCATAGGGCTGCTCTCTCATTACTTAGATTAGATTTAGATTAGATTACTTACAGTGTGGAAACAGGCCCTTCGGCCCAACAAGTCCACACCGACCCGCCGAAGCGTAACCCACCCATACCCCTACATTTACCCCTTACCTAACACTACAGGCAATTTAGCATGGTCAATTCACCTGACCTGCACATCTTTGGACTGTGGGAGGAAACCGGAGCACCCGGAGGAAACCCACGCAAAGAGACAACTGGTGATGGTTTAATTATTCAGAGATTAATTAGTCAGTAATAAGAGTAAACTACCGCAGAAATCAGAAATAAAAACACAAAGTGCTTAAAAGTTTCATTTGCCAGCTCTGAAGAGTCATGTTGGACTGGATACATTAACTCTGTTTCTCTCTCCACAGATGCTGTCAGACCTGCTGAGTTTCTCCAGCACTCTGTTTTTAATTGATTTGTTGCCGGTTCACATTGATACTAACTGTCTGGAAACCTCATACAGCTGATAATTTGATAGTCATAAATAATGTTGTAAAATCAATATCTGAAGGAGGGGAAGGGTTTCCCCATGTAACATGGACAATCTGGCACACACTGTCAAATCTAAACAACTGATTCAATGCACATCAATCGATTTCAATTCCTGTGACTTTTGCCAGTGAGTTTGTTCAGATATGAATTTAAACTAGAGTATGTTTGACAAGGATGCAAATTTAACAGATAGTTACCCATGAACAGAATTACTGGAAAAGCTCAACAGGTCTGGCAGTATTTGTGGAGAGAAATCAGAGTTAACGTTTCAGGTCCAGTTCGGAGGAAGGGACACCAGACCTGAAATATTAACTCTGATTTCTCTCCACAGATGCTGCCAGACCTGCTGAGCTTTTCCAGCAATTTCTGTTTTTGTTTCTGTTTTACAGCATCTGCAGTTCTTTCGGTTTTTAGATAGTTACACATGTTGTAAGAAAGCTCAGGAGTCATGTACTGTATGTTGCTACGTAGGTATATTTTTATAAGGCCGAATTTGAACTGTTATGTATGGTGCATGTGCAAATTTTATGAATAGTCTTTGGGAAGTAAATGTACTTCATTTCAGCCTCAGCTGTGGCTGGCTGAGTGAAAGATGATCTTCAGACTGCCCGAACCTTGCTGATGTTCCAGTGCAAGGAGTGAGACTTGACTGATTGTTTAGATTAGATTCCCTACTGTGTGGAAACAGGCCATTCGGCCCCACCAGTCCACACCGACCCTCCGAAGACTAACACACCCAGACCCATCTCCCACTGACTAATGCCCCTAACACTGTGGGCAACTTAGCATGGTCAATTCACCTGACCTGCACATCTTTGGACTGTGGGAGGAAACCGGAGCACCCAGAGGAAACCCACGCAGACACTGGGAGAATGTACAAACCGCACACGGACAGTCACCCAAGGCTGGAATTGAACCTGGGACCCTGGTGTTGTGAGGCAGCAGTGCTCACCACTGAGCCACCGTGAACTCCTTATTGTAAATGGCACATTCTAAACTCCAGGGCAATGAACTGAGGGGTGTTCTTGAGACAGACATGGCAAGGATTCAATGAAGGAAGGTCACCATCAAAAGTCCTCCTGTGTTAGTGCACTAAGAGCATGATGGGAGCAGGGATTTGGGATGGGGGTGCAGCGGGGCCTAGGCTTGTGGGAACCTAGGAATAGTGTCAGGGACTGAGCTCCTGTGTTTGGGTCAGGAGAGGGGAAGCTGTGTTTTTTTTTTATTCATTCACGGGATGAGGGCATTGTTGGATGGGTGGTATTTGTTGCCCATCCTACAGGGCAGTTAAGAGTCAACCACATTGATGTAGGTCTGGAGTCACATGTAGGCCAGACCAGGTAAAGATGGCAGATTCTCTCCCTAAAGGACATGAGTGAACCAGATGGGATTTTTTCTGACAATCAACGTCATAAGGCCTTAAGATATAGAGCAGAATTAGGCCATTCAGCCCATCGAACCTGCTCCACCATTTGATCATGGCTGATTGGTTTCTCAACCCTATTGTCCTGACTTCTCCCCAAATCCTTGATCCCCTTACTAATCGTGAACCTATCTATCTCTGTCTTAAATACACTAAATGACTTGGCCTCCACAGCCCTCCACAGCAATGAGTTCCACAGAGTCCCCACCATCTGGCTGAAGAAATTCTTCTTCATCTCAGTTCTCAAGGGTCATCCCTTCATTCTGAGGCTGTGCCCTCAGGTCTTAGTCTCTCCTACTATTGGAAATATTTTCTCCATGTCCACTCTATCTAGGCCTCTGCAATTTCAATCAAATCCCTCTTATCCTTTGAAACTGCATCATGTACAAGCCCAGAGTCCTCAACTGCTCCTCATATGACAAGCTCTTCAACCCCGGGATCATTCTCTGGATCCTCTCCAAGGCTAGTCTTAGATATGGAGCCCAAAACTGCTCACAATATTCTAAATGCAGTCTGACCAGAGGCTTATACAGCCTCAGCAGTACATTGTGTATTCTATCCCTCTTGAAATGAATACTAACATTGCATTTGCCTTCCTAACTGCCAACTGAACCTGAAGTGAATCCTGAACTAGGACTCCCAGGGCCCTTTTGCACCAGTTTCATGGTCATAACTGGACTCTTAATTCCAGATTTTTATTAAATCCTAATTTCATCATCTGCTACGGTAGGATTTGAACCCAGGTCCCCAGAACACTAGCTGAGTCCTTGTAATAATAGTCTAGCAATAATACCACTAGGCCATCGCCTCTCCAAGTTGTGCTTGTGTTGGGGAGGGTCCCCTGTATTTGGGTCTGTGGCTGGGGGAGAGCCAGGTGCAGCAGGGGAGAACATGGTTTTTATTGCTGGCCCTGACTGGAACTCTCAGGTTGTCTGTTCAAGAAAACATTTGACAATAAATGCAAATATGCACTGCAAAAATAGTAAAATATAAATAAAAATCAAAACATAGAAAAAGGGTCTCCACAAAAAATATTCATTCCCTCCACCATTGATTCTCAGTAGCAGCAATGTGTACAATCTACAACACGCACTGCCGAAATTCAAAGATCCCGACTGAACCTTATAAATTTATAACCACTTCCACCTAAAAGGACAAGGACAGTCGATACATGAGAACACCACCCCCTGTAAGTTCCCCTCTAAGCCACTTACCGTCCTGACTTGGAAATATATCACCGTTCCTTCAGTGTCACTGATTCAAATCCTGGAATTCCCTCCCTAAGGGCATTGAGGGTCTACCTACATGGACTGCAGTGGTTCAAGAAGGCAGCTCACCCCCAACTTCTCAAGGGGCAACTAGGGACAGACAATAAGTGCTGGGCTCAGCCAATGACACCCATGCCCCATGAATGAATTGAAAGTATTTGTAATAAGATTTTACAAAGTGTAAAATAATTGAAAGAAGTTATAGGAAGCTATTGGAACGATATTGTTAAACCTGAAAGAATGTAGATTAAAAAGATTAACAAGGATATTGCCAGGGTTGGAGGATTTGAGCTATAGAGAGGGGCTGAAGAGGTTGGGGCTGTTTTCCCTGGAGTGTCAGAGGCTGAGGGGTGACCTTATAGAGGTTTATAAAGTCATGAGGGGCATGGATAGGGTAAATAGCCAAGGTCTTTTCCCCAGGGTAGGGGAGTCCAAAACTAGAGGGCATAGGTTTAAAGTGAGAGGGGAAAACTTTAAAAGGGACCCGAGGCAACTTTTTCACGCAGAGGGTACATGTATGGAATGAGCTGCCAGAGGAAGTGGTGGAGGCTGGTACAATTACAACATTTAAAAGGCATCTGGCTAGGTACATGAATAGGAAGGGTTTAGAAGGATATGAGATGCTGGCAAATGGGAGTAGATTTATTTAGGATATCTGGTCAAGTTATGGAGTCAAGTTAGGTAAAGGGGAAGTACAACGAGGTGTTCTTGTACATCAGTTATTGAAAGCAAGCATGCAGATACAGCAGGCAGTGAAGAAAGCTAATAGCATGCTGGCCTTCATAACAAGAGGAATTGAGTATAAGAGCAAAGAGGCCCTTCTGCAGCTGTACAGGGCCCTGGTGAGACCGCATCTGGAATATTATGTTCAGTTTTGGTCTCCAAATTTGAGGAAGGACATTCTGGCTATTGAGCGAGTGCAGCGTAGGTTCACGAGGTCAATTCCCGGAATGATGGGACTATATTACGCTGAAAGGTTGGAGTAACTGGGCTTGTGTACGCTTGAGTTTAGAAGGTTGAGAGGGGATCTGATTGAGATGCATAAGATTATTAAAGGATTGGACAGTCTGGAGGCAGGAAGCATGTTTCTGCTGATGGGTGAGTCCCGAACCAGAGGACATAGCTTAAAAATAAGGGGTAGGCCACTTAGAACAGAGTTGAGGTGAAACTTCTTCACCCAGAGTGTGGTGGGTGTGTGGAATGCTCTGCCCCAGAGGGCAGTGGAGGCCAAGTCTCTGGATCCTTTCAAGAAAAAGATGGATGGAGCTCTTAGAGATCATGGAGTCAAGGGTTATGGGGATAAGGTAGGAACAGGATACTGATTGTGGATGATCAGCCATGATCATAATGTATGGTGTTGCTGGCTCAAAGGGCCGAATGGCCTATTCCTGCACCTATTGTCTATTGGTCAGCATGGACGAGTTTTGCTGAAGGGTCTGTTTCCTTGCTGTATTACTCTGTCTCTGAGAGAATTGAACTCTTTCGAATTTTGTGTGAGCATTTTTCTGTCATGTACATATACTTTTATATGAATGATTCTATAATAGATTATGAATTATTTATATAACTTATCTCTTTTTCTTAAACAGAAATGATGTTCAAATGCAACTAGTGGTATTCTCTGTGAAGCTGTCATGATCTCCCAGCCCCTGAAGAAATGTGAGATTAATGCCCAATCTCCTCAAAAAAACCTCCAATTTCCTATCCATCAATCTGTCCTCCGAGTGTGTTGCTGGAAAAGCACAGCAGAGAAGGCAGTATCCAAGGAGCAGGAGAATTGATGTTTTGGGCATAAGCCCTTCATCAGGAAACTTGTGAAGCCAGTTCTGATGAAGGGCTTATGCCCAAACGCCGATTCTCCTGCTCCTCGGATACTGCCTGACCTGCTGTGCTTTTCCAGCTACACACTCTCGACTCTAATCTCCAGCAACTGCAGTCCTCACTTTCTCCTTCATTCTCTCTTTCCCAAGTTGAGAGATAACAACCTTTTTTAAATTGGTTTCAATGTGAATGTGATTTTTTTTCTTGGAAAACTGAGGATTTGCAAGAGTGCACGAATCATTGGAAAAATAACTCTCGGTCAACCCCCCCCCCCCAGCATCCTGAACGTTGGGTGGTGCAGTGTTAATGGGGCTAGTGACTGATTACAGGAATTAATCTCTATTAGTGTGTCCAAGACAGACACAGACCTGGCCCAGGGGAAACCTCACTGATAGAAGGCTTTGAGAAAGAGTGGTCCAAATTCACATGCTCCCAACAAGTGTGTGGCACATAGCACATGTATGAGATACCGTATCCCAAAACGGTGCTTAACTTTGAACTTAACAAATCAGATCTGACAGCAGCCAGAACAAAGACTCCAGCCTCCCCTATTTTTAACACTCCAACTAAAACAGACACTTTCAGCAGATGAACATGGGACATAGCAATGGTGTGGCAGATCCCCTCGCAAATTGCTGACAGTCCCTGTGAATCTTGTCCGGGACTTAGAAGAAAGGTCACCTTCGGCTCATGTCTGTTAATAGCTGGAACAGATTGCAGTGCCTTCAGCTGTTGTCTAACTGTAATTCTGCAGGGATCCTGTCAACAGCTGGAGATCAGCCAAGATGTCAGCCATTACAGGAGAAATTGTTTCCCGAGCGAGGGGACACAAATGGCATGTTTATACGGGGACAAGAAACGTAGGGTCCAGCATCAAATCCCACTTTGGCAGAGAAGGGGAAAGAAAATATTTCACATTGCCTTTTTTCTCCTCTCTCTATCCAGTGTCCCTGGGCACACTATGCAGTTTTGGAAGTCAGCAACGAAAATAAAGTAAAGGGCTTTTGTTTAGAAGCTCAGGACCTGAGGATATCCCGAGGCATTTTATCATAAAAGAAAAATTATAGAGTCCCCACAAAGAGGAAGCAGGTCAATCGGCCCATCAAGTCTGTACTGATCCTCCTGAGGTACATCACATACAGACCCAGCCCCTCACCCCATCCCTGGAACCCTGCATTTCCCATGGCTGACCCACCTAGCCTGCACACTATGGGCAATTTAGCATGGCCAATCCACCTTAAACTGCACATTTTTTGATTGTAGGAGGAAACCGGAGCACCCAGAGGAAACCCCACAGACACGGGGAGCATGTGCAAACCCACACAGACAGTCACCCAAGGGTGGGATTGAATCCGGGTCCCTGGGGCTGTGAGGTAGCAGTGACAAGCTGATTAAATTCTTTCAGAAATGTAATCACTGTTTTAATAGAGGAAATGCAGCAGCCAAACTCACTCAGCAAGATCCCACAATCAGTCATGCAATAATAAATGACTTGATTCATTTATAGATGAAGTTGGTTAAGGAACCGATTATAGATCAAGAGACTGGAAAGAATTCGCTGCTCCGCCTTAGAATAATGCTGTGAAATCTTTAGAATTAGGGCATAGATAGGGTAGATCAAAAGAGTCCTCTTTGTGGAAGGATTAGTGACGGGGGGGGGGGGGGTGGAATGGAGGGGGTAGGGGGGAGTGGGCATCGATTTAAAGTAAGGGGCAGAAGGTTTACAGGAGACATGAGAGGGAGAAGTGTTTTCACCCAGAGGGTGGTGGGAAATCTGCAACTCACTGCCTGTAAAGGTGGGAGAGGCAGGAACTCTCATCACATTGAAGATGTTGTTTCGATGTGTAGTTGCAATGCCAAAGCGTACAAGGCAATGGGCTAAGTGCTGGGAAATAGGATTAGAATGGTCAGCTGGATGCTTTTGACCAGAGTGGATGTGATGGGCCAAATGGCCTTTGTGGCTGTGCTGTAGCAGTCTGTGACTCGATGAATCTAATGAAGTGACCTTATCCATAACACAATGCGCACACAGGAGACATAGTCAATTATAACCCTCAAAATGGATGAAATTCTGGAGTGATAATGTGAATTTGGTTTTATTGTGATTATTTTAAGGATGGAGAAAGCAAACACGTCACACAATGTAGAAGAACGGTCAACTGGGAGGAGGTCAGTGCCAATCTGCAGAAGAATGTAGACAAGTTGATAGAGTTGGCAGATGGGTTTCAATGCAAATAAGTGTGAGATGGTGCATTTTGCTGGGAAGAACATTGAAATACAATATAAAATAAGAAATACAATTCTAAAGGGGTGTATAAAAACCGAGAGACTTATGTTTATATGTGCACATATCATTGAAAGTGGCAGGACAGGTAGAGAGAACAATAAACAAATAATACAATATTTTTTAAAATTTGGATGGTCATAGTATGCAAGAGCAAATTCAGGTCGGTTTTAGACACTGATGCATTTGGAGATTCTACCAGTGTCACCCTGACCCAACCTGTCAGGCAGCATTCGATGGACTTATCGTTTTATCGATTGTGTTACAACAGGTTAAACTTCAACACTTCCTGAATTCTCAGCTTTCCACGTGCAGTGGATTTGGAAATCCTTTAGAAGGTTCTGGAATCACAAAACAAGACAGTTGTCCAATGCCTGTACTTATGTATGGGGACGGCAAACACGAGGGGACACAACTCTAAAGTGAGGGGGGATAGGTATAAGACAGATGTCAGAGGTAGTTTCTTTACTCAGAGAGTAGTAAGGGTATGGAATACTTTGCCTGCAATGGTAGTAGATTCGCCAAGTTTAAGTGCATTTAAAGTCGTCATTGGACAGGCAAATGGGCGAACTTGAAATAGAGTAGGTGGGATGGGTTTCAGATTAGTATGACAGGGCGGCGCAACATCGAGGGCCGAAGGGGCTGTAATGTTCTATGTTCTATGTTGCACAAAAGCCTTCTCCAATTATATTAACATATCCTTCAATTGCTTTTCCATGTGTGTTTAACAAGCAAACCCGATATGTATTGATGCCACTCAATTCAATCACAGTCCTCGTGGTTATGAGATCTACATTTCCCACCAGTCTCTGGTTTCCAAATAATTAATTTCCTGTCAGATTTATCAGGTACTGTCTTATATTTATTGATACTCCTCCATAATTTGAAAATAAATCCGTCAGGTTATCCCTCAGTACAGTCTTATTCAATCTCTCCTGACAGTTTTAACTTCTCAGCCTCTGTGTCCACCCATTACTCAGAATGAGGATGACACTGCCCCATGTGGAGTTTTTTAATGTTGGGATTAATTGTTCGAATTGACCAGGTTACCCTCTCGATCAAGCCACCTGAAATAGTCAGAGCAGATTGAGAATCAGCATGTCCAGAGAACCCTGGAAATCAAGAGTTCAATAATGAAAAAAAAGGAAGTGTATGTCATTATAGAGTCATAGAGATGTACAGCACGGAAACAGACCCTTCGGTCCAACCCCTCCATGCCGACCAGAAATCCCAACCCAATCTAGTCCCACCTGCCAGGACTTGGCCCATATCCCTCCAAACCCTTTCTATTCATATACCCATCCAGATGCCTCTTAAATGTTGTAATTGTACCAGCCTCCACCACTTCCTCCTGGCAGCTCATTCCGTACACATACCACCCTCCTTGTGAAAAAGTTGCCCCTTAGGTCTCTTTTATATCTTTCCCTTCTCAGCTGGGAATTTCAGTTGGGGTGGAGAGATTCTAGAACACATTAACAAGGAGAAGGTATTAGATGCTTTAATGGACAGATACGTGTGTAAATCTCCAGGCCCTGATGAGATGTATCCCTGGCTGCTATCGGAGGTAAGGGAGGAGATTGCTGGGGCCCTGACGGTGATATTTAATACTTCACTGGCCAAAGCAAAATGCCAGACGACTGGAGGATAGCTAATGTGGCTCCTTTGTTCAAAAAGGGCAGTAGGAACAGGCCAGATAATTACAAAGCAAATAGTCCGACAGCAGGGAGAGGGACATTATTGGAAAATATTCTGAAGGACAGGATTAATCAATACTCAGAAAAGCAGGGATTGATCAGGGATAGTCAGCAAAGATTTGTTAGAGGTAAATCCTGTCTGGCCAACTTAATTGAGTTTTTTTGAAAAATTGACTAAATATATTGAGGGCTGTTTCTGTGATGTGGTTTACGTGGTGTTTCAGTAAAGCCTTTGACAAGATCCCTCAATGAAGGCTGGTCCAAAGGTAAGAGCCCATGGGATCCAAAACTAATTTCCAAATAGGAGGCAGAGGGTGATGGTGAAGGGCTGTTTCTGTGATTGGAAGCTGCTGACCAGTGGTGTACCACAGGGATCAGTGCTGGGACCCTTGCTGTTTATTACATACATTAATAACTTGGCTATGAATGTAGAAGGTTCAATTAGTAAGTTTGCAGATGATATGATAATTGGTGGTGTTGCTGATAGTGAGGTGGATGGACCAAGGCTACAGTCTGATATTGATCAGCTAGTAAACTGGACAGAGCAGTGGCAGATTTTAATCCTGATAGTGTGAGGTGATGCATTTTGGAAGGTTTAATACAAGAAGGATATAAACAATGACTGGTAGGTCCCTAAGGAGTACTGAGGAACAAAGGGACCTTGATGTACATGTCTGTAGATCCCTGAAGGTGTCAGCACGGGAGGGCAGGGTGGGGAAGGAGGGATATAGGGGGCTTGCCTTCATTTCCCGAGGCAGGGAATATAGGAGCAAGGAAGTCTCACTAAAACTTTCTACAACATTGGTTCGAGCACAGATGGGATACTGTGTGCAGTTCTGGTCGCCGCACTATCGGAAGGATGTGATTGCATGGAGAGGGTGCCGAGGTGTTTTAAAAAATTCTCAAGGTCAAGGACCAGGCTCGCAGGAAAGTAGTCTGACACAGAACAAACAGCCAAGAGGCGAGTCTGCTCCGGGGTTGCGTTTAACCGCCGAGCGTGGGTTGTTGGCAACCGCTCTACGAGAACTGACGGCTCCCAGTTCCGGTAACACGTAGAGTGAGTATAAACCAGACCCGTTGTAAGTACGAGACCTGGTTGTGGCGACGCTGCGGGGAATAAAACACTTATGTTCTAGCAGACTCGCCTCTTGGCTGTTTGTTCTGTGTCAGACTACTTTCCTGCGAGCCTGGTCCTTGACCCTGAGAATTTTTTAAAACATGAGGAGATTCACCAGGATGGTGCCTGGGATGGAAAGGCTCAGTTATGAGGAGAGGCTGGATTGGCTGGGTCTGTTTTCCCTGGAACAGAGGAGGAATCTGATTGTGGGATCCAAAATTATGGGAGGCATAGACAGAGTAGATCGAGAGAATCTTTTCCCTATGACAGATGTGTCTAAGACCAGAGGGCATAGGTTTAAGGTGAGGAGCAGGTGGTTTAGAGGAAATCTGAGAAAGAGGTTTTCCACCCAGAGGGCGGTAGAAATATAGACTGTGCTGCCTGAGAGGGTGATGGAGGCAGAGTCTCTCACATCATTCCAGAAGCTTCTGGAAGAGCAATTAAAATACCAGGGCACAATAGGCTATGGACCAAGTGCAGGTCAATGGGATTAGTGTAGATTGGTGTTTGTTGGTCAGCACAGACATGGTGGGCCGAAGGGCCTGTTGCTGCACTACGTAACTATTATGACTATGTATATAACTGTTATGGAGCAGATTCTGTGACTATCGAGCTCTTGATAGTGGGGGATGAAGGTGGTGGGGGTGATGTATCTGAATCAATAGTTTCTGGCCCAATGGTAGATGACACTATCCATTGAGGCACAAGACCTCCCTTCAGTCCCTGCATCCCTCTCAACCTATTTACCATCTTCTCCAACGCCCCTACTTTGTCAAGAAGACCAGAATGCTCACAGTTCTCCAAATGTTTCTCAATGAGGTTCTCCCTCTGTACTAAAGAGCTTCAGCACCTCATTGGTATATTTGAAGGTCTCTGTCACTACTTTTAACTGGGATTACTCTGTGGAAAACATGGCAAATAATTATAAAATTGGTGCTCGGTGACCAGTGGTGTTCCACAGGGATTGGTTCTGGGACCCCTGCTCTTTGTGATTTTCATAAATGACTTGGATGAGGAAGTGGAATGGCGGGTTAGTAAGTTTTCTGATGACACAAAGGTTGGTGGAGATGTGGATAATGTGGAGGGCTGTTGTAGGTTGCAACGGGACATTGACAGGATGTAGAACTGGGCTGATAAATGGCAGATGGAGTTCAACCTGGAAAACTGTGAAGTGATTCACTTTGGAAGGTCGAATTTGAATGCAGAATACAGGGTTAAAAGCAGGATTCTTGGCAGTGTGGAGGAATCGATGGATCTTGGGGTTCATGTCCATTGATCTCTCAAAGTTGCCACCAAAGTTGATAGGGTTGTTAAGAAAGTGTATGATGTGTTGGCTTTCATTAGCAGGGCGATTGAGTTTAAGAGCCATGAGATTATACTGCAGCTCTATAAAGCCCTGATTAGACCACACTTGGAATATTATGTTCAGTTCTGATTGTCTCATTATAGGAAGGATGTGGAAGCTTTAGAAAAGGTGCAGAGGAGATTTACCAGGATGCTGCCTGGTCTGGAGGGTGTGTCTTATGAAGGAAGGTTGAGAGCGCTAGGGCTTTTTTCATTGAAGCGAAGATAGATGAGAGGTGACTTGATAGAGGTGTACAAGACGATGGGAGACATAGATGGAGTGGATAGCCCAAACTTTTTCCCAGGGTGGAAATGGCTGCCAGGAGGGGGCATCATTTTAAGATGATTGGAGGAAGGTTTATGTGAGGTGTCAGAGATAGATTCTTTACACAGAGAGTGGTGGATGCGTGGAATGCACTGCCAGCAGTGGTAGTCGAGTCAGAGACATTAGGGACATTTAAGCAGCTCTTGATGAGGCACATGGAAGATAATACAATGAAGGGTATGTAGGTTAGTTTGATCTTAAAGTAGGATAAAAAGTCAGCACAACATCAAGGACTGAAGGGCCTGTTCTGTTCTGTTCTATATTCTATTTAAATGTAAACTGCACAAAGTAAACTGGGATTTGAACTTGGGTTACCCAGAACATCACCTCTGGATTAAGGTCTAGCAACGAGGCAAATAGGCTGTCACTTCCCCATTTTAAGGGTGACTTGATAATCTCTCAGGTTGGCAATGCTTGGGGAGTACAGAATTGATGCTGCAGCATTGTAGACGCACCTCCAACCTCGGGGCTAACGGCCCCTTTTGAGAAAGGACAGAATTTTCATTTATTTTTGAATCAAGGTGATTTTATCCCACTTGGCCCAGCAATTAAAATTACCCTATGGCTAGCACATAAAAACTTACTCTCTGTGATCAAACCTGTTCCATATTTTATATATTTGATTTTGCTCAGAGTATTACAATAGGTTCTGAGCGTGTAGCAGTTTAATTACAGAGTTTGGCTTTTACACTGCTTTCGAATGTCTCTCCTTTTGGGCCTGCAACAATTTCCAGCTTTTTCGGCAGTGTCTGTTTATTTTGCTCTGAACCTTGGTCCAAACATGGACCAAACAACTGAATTCCAGAGGGGAGGGGAGAGTGACAGCACTTGACATCAAGAATGTATTCCACTGAGTGCAGCATCAAGTAGCCCTGGCAAAACTGGCATCAATGGATAGCGGGGGGCAAACTCCCCAGTGTTTGGAATCATACCTGACACATAGGAAGATGGTTGTGGTTTTTGGAGATCAGTCATCTCAGCTCCAGGACATCTCTGCAGAAGTTCCTTAGGGTAATGTCCTAGGTCCAACCATCTTCAGCTGCTTCATCAATGACCTTCCCTCCATCATAAGGTCAGAACTGGAGAGCAAGGTTAGATCTCATGGAATACAGGGAGAACTAGCCATTTGGATACAGAACTGGCTCAAAGGTAGAAGACAGAGGGTGGTGGTGGAGAGTTGTTTTTCAGACTGGAGGCCTGTGACCAGTGGAGTGCCACAAGGATCAGTGCTAGATCCACTACTTTTTGTCATTTATATATGTAGTTTGATGTGAACATAACAGGTATAGTTAGTAAGTTTGCTGATGACACCAAAATTGGAGGTGTAGTGGACAGAGAAGAGGGTTACTTCAGATTACAACAGGATCTGGATCAGATGGGCCAATGGGCTGAGAAGTGGCAGATGGAGTTTAATTTAGATAAATGTGAGGTACTGTATTTTGGAAAAGCAAATCAGAGCAGGACTTATACACTTAATGGTAAAGTCCTGGGGAGTGTTGCTGAACAAAGAGATCTTGGAGTGCAGATTCATAGTTCCTTGAAAGTGGAGTCACAGGTAGATAGGATAGTGAAGAAGGAGTTTGGTATGCTTTCCTTTATTGGTCAGAGTATTGAGTACAGGAGTTGGGAGGTCATGTTGCGGCAGTACAGGACATTGGTTAGGCCACTGTTGGAATATTGTGTGTAATTCTGGCCTCCTTCCTATCGGAAAGATGTTGAGAAACTTGAAAGGGTTCAGAATAGATTTACAAGGATGTTGCCAGGATTGGAGGGTTTGAGTACAGGAAGAGGCTGAACAGGCTGGGGCTGTTTTCCCTGGAGTGTCAGAGGCTGAGGGGTGATCTTATAGAGATTTATAAAGTCATGAGGGGCATGGATTGGGAGAAGAGACAAGGTGGGGGAGACCAGAACTAGAGGATTCCTCTAGTTCCTCCACCCACACTCAGTAGCTGCAATGTGTAATATCTACAAGATGTGCGGCAGAAATTCAAAGATCCTCAAGCAGCACTTTCCAAACCCATGACAACTTCCATCTAGAAGAACAAGGGCAGCAGATACGTGGGAACGCCACCTCCTACCAGTTCCCCTCCAAGGTTTAGGGTGAGAGGGGAAAAATTTAAAAGGGACCTAAGGGGCAACTTTTTCATGCAGAGGGCGGTGCACGTATGAAATGAGCTGCCAGAGGAAGTGGTAGAGGCTGGTACAATTACAGCATTCAAAAGGCTTCTGAATGGGTATATGAATAGGAAAGGTTCAGAGGGATATGAGCCAAGAGCTGGCAAATGGGACTAGATTGGATCGGGATATCTGGTCGGCATGGACGGGTTGGACCAAAGGGTCTGTTTCTGTGCTTTACATCTCTATGACTCTAAGTGGGGATGTTCACTGATGATTGCACAATGTTCAACACCATTCATGAATCCTCAGACAGTGAAGCAGCCCATGTTCAAACACAACAAAATCTGGACAATATCCAGATTGGGCTGACAAATGGCAAATCACATTCATGCCAAGCAAATGCCCAGGCAACGACCATCACCAATAAGAGATCATCTAACCACCGCCACTTGACATTCAATGGTGTTACATCACTGAATACCCCATTATCAACATTCTTGGGGTTACCATTGACTAGAAACTCAACTGGACTCACCACATTAACCCAGTGACCACAAGAGCAGGTGAGAGGCTGGGAATACTACAGTGAGTAACTCCCTCCTGACTCCCCAAAGCCTGTCCACTATTTTCAAATTAGAAGTCAGGAATACTCCTCACTTGCCTGGATGAGAGCAGCCCCAATAACACTCAGTAAGTTGACACCATCCAGGACAAGGCAGCCTGCTTTATTGGCACCACATCCACTCCCTCCTCCACCGACACTCAGTAGCTGCAATGTGTAATATCTACAAGATGTGCGGCAGAAATTCAAAGATCCTCAGACAGCACCTTCCCAACCCACGACCACTTCCATCTCGAAGGACAAGGGCAGCAGATACGTGGGAACGCCGCCTCCTACCAGTTCCCCTCCTGACTTGGAAATATATCGCCATTCCTTCACTGTCATTGGGTCAGAATCCTGGAATTCCCCACCGAGGGTATTGTGGCTCTACCTACAGCACATGGACTGCAGCGGTTCAAGAAGGCAACTCACCCCCATCTTCTCAAGGGGCAACTAGGGACGGGCATTAAATACTGGCCCAGCCAGTGATGCTCACATCCCACAAATGAATAAATTTTAAAAAAGGCAACGACCAGACTAGATCAGTCTAATGCAGTGATGATTCCGGAGAGCAGGCAGCAAACCAGATCTACTGAGAGAGCTCACACACCTCGTCCTGAAGATTCCACTGGGACCTCAAGTACAAACTGAACAATGCTCAGTACGGTGTTCCCTGCTGGTACCATTCTGGCAAGGGAAACTGGAGCCACACCCAGAGTCAGAACAACGCCAGGGACTTTCTGAAGAAATTGCCGTGTTGGAACACTGCAGCCAGAGAGGTGTAGCCACAAGACAGCCAATGTCTCAACCCAAGGAACGTCCATGGCTTTGCTGTCAACAGCAGACTCTGGTGAACCAGGTAAGAGGACAGTGCAGCCCTCCCTCAGTGGGGCACTGTGGGAGTCCACTCCTGCATTCTGTTCCCAAACCTCTGCCTTGGGATTTGAACCCACAACTTTCTAAATCAAAAGCCACAGTTGACACCAAACAGACCACGGTAACAGGTTGGTCTCTTTAATCAGTCCTAGTTTACTTTGTGGAGTTTACCTTTAGACCCTACCCTTGATATGGTAAGGGTTGAAGGCTGGTGAGGGACATTCTCTCCTCATGTTTCACTGACCCTGGAAAGCTGTCAACAGGTAGGGACACAGTGACACGCAGCAGCCACTCTGCACTCTGTACTGTCACTACTCAAGGCTGGTGCTGACAAGTAGCACAGGGCATGTAATCTAATCTCAATCACTCGACTAAAATTGGATTGGCAAATAAAAAAGGTGCTCCCGAAACTACAGCATTCTCATATTTATAACCACACGCAGCATCGCTGTTCACTGCCAGGCAAAGGGTATTTTTACAGCTGTGTCCGCTTCATTCTTGTGAAGTGATTTAAGATCGCAGCAGGAAAGAGAAAGAAGAGACAGAGAAAGACTGGCATTTATGGAGCAACTTTCACCATCTCAGATTGCCTCAAACTGCTACACACCCACAGGGATATTGTGGGGTGAAGCAATTTTTCTGGTATATTGAGGCACAGCAGTGAGGAGAAATGGTGTGAAAAATGTTGGAGCGATAAATATCAGCCAGGTAAATGACAGTTTCATTCAAAATTCTGGATTAGTGGTGCTGAAAGAGCACAGCAGTTCAGGCAGCATCCGAGGAGCAGTAAAATCGACGCTTCGGGCAAAAGCCCTTCATCAGGAATACAGCCTGTAAAAATATCCTTTGCCTAGCAGTGAACAGCGATGCTGCATGTGGTTATAAATGAGAATGCTGTAGTTTCAGGAGCACCTTTTTTATTTGGCAAATCCAATTTTAGTCGAGTGATTGAGATTAGATTAACATGCCCTGTGCTACTTGTCAGCACCAGCCTTGAGTAATGACAGTAGAGAGTGCAGAGAGTGGCTGCTGCATGTCACTGTGGCCCTACCTGTTGAAGGACTTTTGCCGGAAACATCGATTTTGCTGCTCCTCTGATGCTGCCTGAACTGCTGTGCTCTTCCAGCATCATTAATCCAGAATCTGGTTTCCAGCATCTGCAGTCATTGTTTTTACCCAGTTTCATTCAAAAGACATTTCTCGGAGCAGTGCAGCACTCCCTCAGTACTGATCCTCCGACAGTGTGGCACTCCCTCAGCACTGACCCTCTGACAGTACGGCACTCCCTCAGCACTGATCCTCCGACAGTGCGGCACTCCCTCAGCACTGACGCTCTGACAGTGCGGCACTCCCTCAGCACTGATCCTCCGACAGTGCGGCACTCCCTCAGCACTGACCCTCTGACAGTGCGGCACTCCCTCAGCACTGATCCTCCGACAGTGCGGCACTCCCTCAGCACTGACCCTCTGACAGTGCGGCACTCCCTCAGCACTGATCCTCCGACAGTGCGGCACTCCCTCAGCACTGACCCTCTGACAGTGCGGCACTCCCTCAGCACTGATCCTCCGACAGTGCGGCACTCCCTCAGCACTGACCCTCTGACAGTGCGGCACTCCCTCAGCACTGATCCTCCGACAGTGCGGCACTCCCTCAGCACTGACCCTCTGACAGTGCGGCACTCCCTCAGCACTGATCCTCCGACAGTGCGGCACTCCCTCAGCACTGACCCTCTGACAGTGCGGCACTCCCTCAGCACTGATCCTCCGACAGTGCGGCACTCCCTCAGCACTGACCCTCTGACAGTGCGGCACTCCCTCAGCACTGATCCTCCGACAGTGCGGCACTCCCTCAGCACTGACCCTCTGACAGTGCGGCACTCCCTCAGCACTGATCCTCCGACAGTGCGGCACTCCCTCAGCACTGACCCTCTGACAGTGCGGCACTCCCTCAGCACTGATCCTCCGACAGTGCGGCACTCCCTCAGCACTGACCCTCTGACAGTGCGGCACTCCCTCAGCACTGATCCTCCGACAGTGCGGCACTCCCTCAGCACTGACCCTCTGACAGTGCGGCACTCCCTCAGCACTGATCCTCCGACAGTGCGGCACTCCCTCAGCACTGACCCTCTGACAGTGCGGCACTCCCTCAGCACTGATCCTCCGACAGTGCGGCACTCCCTCAGCACTGACCCTCTGACAGTGCGGCACTCCCTCAGCACTGATCCTCCGACAGTGCGGCACTCCCTCAGCACTGACCCTCTGACAGTGCGGCACTCCCTCAGCACTGATCCTCCGACAGTGCGGCACTTGTGACAGTGCGGCGCTCCCTCAGCACTGACCCTGCGACAGTGCGGCACTCCCTCAGCACTGACCCTGTGACAGTGCTGCGCTCCCTCAGCACTGACCCTGCGACAGTGCGGCGCTCCCTCAGCGCTGACCCTGCGACAGTGCGGCGCTCAATCAACACTGACACTGCGACAGTGTGGCACTCTCTCAGGACTGATCCTCTAACAGTGCGGCACTCCCTCAGCGCTGACCCTCCGACAGTGTGGCACTCTCTCAGGACTGATCCTCTGACAGTGCGGCGCAGCACTGACCCCCCGACAGTGCGGCACTCCCTCAGCGCTGACCCCCGACAGTGCGGCACTCCCTCAGCGCTGACCCACCAATAGTGCGGCACTCCCTCAGCGCTGACCCCCCGACAGTGTGGCACTCTCTCAGGACTGATCCTCTGACAGTGCGGCACTCCCTCAGCGCTGACCCGCCGACAGTGTGGCACTCTCTCAGGACTGATCCTCTGACAGTGCGGCCTTCCCTCAGTACTGACCCTCCAAAGGTGCGGCATTCCCTCAGTGCTGACCCTGCAACAGTGTGGCCTGCCTCAGCGTTGACCCAGCGACAGTGCGGCGCCCCCTCAGTGCTGACCCCCCGACAGTGCGGCACTCCCTCAGCACTGACCCTCTGACAGTGCGGCACTCCCTCAGCGCTGACCCCCCCGACAGTGCGGCACTCCCTCAGCGCTGACCCTGCAACAGTGCAGCACTCCCTCAGCACTGACCCTCCGACAGTGTGGCACTCCCTCAGCGCTGACCCTGCGACAGTGTGGCACTCCCTCAGCGCTGACGACAGTGCGGCACTCCCTCAGCACTGACCCTGCAACAGTGCAGCACACCCTCAGCACTGACCCTCCGACAGTGTGGCACTCCCTCAGCGCTGACCCTGCGACAGTGTGGCACTCCCTCAGCGCTGACCCTCCGACAGTGTGGCATTCCCTCAGTACTGACCCTCCAATGTTATGGCACTCTCTCAGGACTGATCCTCTGACAGTGCAGCACTCCCTCAGTACTGGCCCTCCAACAGGGCAGCACTCCCTCAGCATTGACCCTCCGACAGTGCGGCACTCCCTCAGTATGGACCCAAGGTTTGTCTCTGGTTATTCTAATGGGAATGCTGTTATCCTTTTTAATTCAGGGTGATGTTCGCTTCCTGATGGAGTTCAATAGATTGATCTCTCAGAAGGATTTATTTGAATCATTGTTTTGTGGGTGGAAATTTGGCAAAGGAAATTCTGAATGCAAGCTGTAGTAGAGCAGAGATTGGCAGGAAAGTGAATTCAGACTGACAATCCCTGGGAAGTTCCTCTCTCAGTCTCTGCCTCCCAGAGCTGTACAATTCCATCAAAATTTCTGCCTCAATTTCCTGGAAACTGCAAAGGCGATGTCTGATGGATTCAGATCCAATACTTTCTCCGGATCTGTCAGTGACTTTGGACCAAATCTCTCTGTGGGATTTAACAGAAAAATGTTTCTCTCTGGGAACCAATCCTGATCTTCAGTAGATTTTACCTTCACAGATTCTCTGCCCATGTTTAACAAGGACCTAGTCACTTTGGTGAAGATCTGCTTAAATTTGCAAATATCTGGTGAGTTCAGTGGAGCTTTTAGTGGAATGGTGATTTGTTCATTTTGCTGAGATTCTGTGATTGAGGAGTGGAGATGTGGGGGTTTTGTAGAACATCTACATTTGACAGTAAACATTTCTCAGCTAACATCCCTAGTGCTCCACTAATGTGGACAGATCACACATACAATCACCAAAATTGGATTCATAAAATAAAAGAAAGTGCTCCTGAAACTACAGCATTCTCATATTTATAACCACATGCAGCATTGCTGTTCACTGCCAGGCAGAGGGTATTTGGTATTTTCACAGCTATGTCCACTCTATTCTTGTGAAGTGATTTAAGATCGCAGCAAAGATTTTAGCTGAAACTTTTTGTGGTAATCTATGAATTTTAGCAGAACCCTGACTATTTTAGCAGAAATCTGGTGACTTTAGCAGAAATCTGGTGATTTCGGCAGAGATTTCGTGATTTTAGCTGGGATCTGGTGATTTTAGCAGAGACCTGGTGATTGCAGCAGAAATTTAGTGGTTTTAGCAGAGATCTGGTGATTTTAACAGAGACCTGGTGATTTTAGCTGAGAGCTGGTGACTTTAACAGCGGCCCAGGAATACTGCTGCTCTCTGCGTTCTGCAGTGGATCAGGGTCGGGAATGATCTGGGACCCAGGGACAGGTGAGCAGTCAGTGCCTACAGATCCTTTGAAGGGGGTGGGTTAGCAGGAGGCTTCACTCTCGATCCCGGTATACTGCCAATGACCCCTTTGAATTCGAAACAGTGATTAACAATCTGTATACAGTAATCCAAAAACAAAGCAAGCTAGTGCGGATGCTGGAATTCGAGTTGGAAGGAGGAATTGCTGGAGAAAATCAGCAGATCTAACAGGGAGAGCAGAACATTTCAATGCCTCATTCGATTTGGATTTTATCCCAGACACAAAT
The DNA here is from genome assembly GCF_004010195.1 of Chiloscyllium plagiosum. Lineage (NCBI taxonomy): Eukaryota > Metazoa > Chordata > Chondrichthyes > Orectolobiformes > Hemiscylliidae > Chiloscyllium > Chiloscyllium plagiosum. Next base: position 63,811,383 of record NC_057728.1, on the reverse strand, counting down.
GCATTTGCAGCATTTCATAAATCGTGTTACTGACTGAGAGGTATTTATACATTTGCACACCGGACTAAAATTATTCAATTTGGGGGGGGAAAATGATTTTTTTTTGTTTAAAATGACTGTCTCAGCAGCGGGGAATATTCCAAACCCTTAGCCCTCCAAGTTTCATGAGCTTACCTGTTTTTTTGAGTGGTTCAGGCATAGTTTTGCTAAATCACCTGCGGTCCCTGCTTCAGAACTTGAACTAAACAGCCCCCCCGTGTCTTGCTCGTCAAAACATGGCCAGCTTCAGAAGGATTCAACGGTGGAGGCTGAGAGACAATACCCTGCTATTTGTACGGAGCTTGGGATGATTTCTCCGCCTCTAACACCGCCTTCCACCCCATTTCTGGAAACTCTTTGCAATTTTCACTGAAACTGAAACCTCGTGCCTGGACTCGAAACGTCCACTCTGAATCCCTCTCACGAAATGTTGCCCGACTGTCCAACTCCGCCTTTTGTGTTTGGTACAGAACTCGTTAGACTTTTGATGGAAAGACACTACATTTCGAGTCAGAGGGAGCGAGAGAGTTATGTTTGATGTTAAATTCAGAGGCTATTCATCATCTCCCTATCCCAAACAATGCTTGACATATTTTTAAATCGAATTTAATCAAAATGTGTTTTAAAAACTGTTTTCCGTCTATTGTCTTTCGTCACAAACTTACAGAACCGCACTGCATTTTCACAAATTTACCCAAACAGTTGGGCATTTTTTGGTAAAATTGAACTTTTTACAAGAAATCTGAGGTCTCGTGTTTTTTGCAAACTCAGAAGTCTTTTCGATTCGCTGGTTTGACTTTAATCGTGAATTTGAGGGAAAGAATATCAATGCCCTCTCCCCCTCCCCTTTTCTCAATGAATCCGGAATTATTTCCGATGTGTGTCTAGAGGGGCACCTGTTTTCTCCAAATCGCCTTTTTTTCTCCCTCTTTAGGGGTAAGGGAGACGGTGGTTGTGGAACTCAGCAATGAAGCTAGACCGATCTCCTCAGGAGGCATCTATCTCACCTTCATTACTGGAACATCTCCCCAAGGTTAAACCGGAGCTGTGGTGTTAAGCAGCAAGTGAAGTCATCTCAGTATCAAATACACACCCCTACCCACCCCCCCAAAAAAAAACCCTCTCATTATCATAGAATAGAACCCTACACTGCAGGCCATTCAGCCCACACCTACTCACCAAATAGCATCCCATCTCCTGTAGCCCTGCATTTCCCACGGTCAGTGGGAGGAAACCCAGATACGGGGAGAATGTGCAAACTCCACACAGTTACCTGAAGCTGGAACTGAACCAGGGTCCCTTGTGTTGTAAGGCAGCAGTGCTAGCCACTGAGCCATCATGCTGCTCCATTGTATATACATACCCTAACATATGTGCATGAAACACACACATATAGCTATACACACACACAAATATATAGGCTCACACTCACAGGCTGTAGAAGGACTGTAATGTTTATCTTTTACCTTTATTTCTTCATTTTCTTAAATTATATTATGAAGAGTTGTAATGTAGAACTTTCAGCTTTTTTCATTATTTCTCTATTTTTGTACCTAGTCTAGTTTAGTCCCTCAGTTTTGTAACTAGGTACCTCATACCAAAGATGGCACCGTGTGTGGCAACATTATACACTTTTCACTGAACCTCTGTGACAATAAAACCTAATAAATTCTAACACGTACTCATATGCTCACATATCCACACACGGGTACACACTGCCGACCAGCGTGTTGTTTAGTACTGGGCTCTGTTTTGATCAATGGTTGCCTTTATAGGAAAACCACACAGCTGTTGTCCAAATATAGAAGCTCCCCCCTGAAGCTCAAGTGCATTGAATTCCCACCCTCAACAATATCGTCCATTGTGACCCAGTGCACTGTCAGGGAATTTCTAGGGCACTTGCTTTTAGCCAGTGACTGTCACCCTGCTGGACCTTGCATTATTTTTAGGGGTTAGTGCTCAACAATGACATTAACCATCTCTCCTTCCCTTCCTCTCCTTTGCCAGAGAATTTCCTTTAAAAAGTTGCAAGTGGAAAGTGTCCCATTTTAAACAGAGATAGAGAAAACTCTCAGAGGGCAGTGGGCCTGTGCAGCTTTCTTCACAGACAGCAATGGAAACAGGGTCATTGATTATTTTTAAGCCAGAGATAGATATATTCTTAAATAAAAGCAAAGTATTGCAAAGCTGCTGGAGATCTGAAATAAACCCAGAAAATGTCACAGAAACTGAGCAGGTCTGGCAGCATCTGTGGACAGAGAAGCAGACTTTTCTTCAACATCTTCAACCTCTCCCTGCTGCAGGCCCATGTGCCTGCCTGTTCCAAGAGGCCAACATCATCCCTGTGCCTAACAAGGCTCATGCAGCATGTCTCAATTACTACCGCCCAGTGGCCCTAACTTCGGTGATCATGAAGTGCTTTGAAAAGCTGGTCACAGCATTAATCAACTCCAGCCTCCCCACTACTCTTGACCCACTCCAATTTGCCTATCAGACCAACAGATCCACGTCAGATGCCATCTCACTTGCCCTTCACTCCTCCCTTGAACATCTTGACACCAAGAATTACATAAGAATCCTACTCATTGACTACAGATCAGTCTTCAACATTATTATCCCCTCGAGACTGATTACTAAACTTAGTGACCTCGGACTAAGCCCGACTCTCTGCAACTGGATCCTCAGTTTCCTGACCCACAGGCCACAATCAGTGAAGACTGGGGACAATATTTCATCCTCACTAACACTCAACACTGGAGCCTCCCAGAGGTGCGTACTCAGCCCCCTACTGTACTCACTGTATACCCATGACTGTGTCACCAAATACCAGACTAATGCCATTTACAAATTCACTGATGACACCACCATAGTCGGTCAAATCTCAGATGGCGATGGATCAGACGACAGACGGGAGGTGGAAGACCTGGAAAAATGGTGCACTGAGAACAACTTAGCTCTCAATGCCAGCAAAACCAAAGAACTCATTATTGAGTTCCGGCGGGATGTTACTCGTGTCCCCCGTCACATTAACAGCACAGAGGTGGACGAGTGGAGAGTGTTAAGTGCCTGGGAGTGGTCATCCACAACAAGCTTTCTTGGACTCTTCATGTGGACGCACTGGTTACAAAGACCCAACAACGTCTCTTCTTCCTCAGGCAGCTGAGGAAATTTGGCATGACGGCGAATACCCTCTCCAACTTTTATAGATGCGCCATCAAGAGCATTCTGTCTGGATGTATTACTACCTGGTATGGCAACTGTACCATTCAAGATCGGAGACAGTTACGGAGAGTGGTGAACTCAGCCCAGACAATCACAAAGGCCAACCTCCCATCTATAGTATCCATCTACCAGGCCCGTGTCAAGGAAAGGCCGCCAGCATTCTTAAGGTTCCATCCCACCCTGGCAATGTTTTTCTACAGCTTTACCATCGGGGAGAAGGTACAGAAGCCTGAACACACACACCAGCCGTTTTCAAAACAGTTTCTACCCTCCTGTTGTTAGAATACTGAATGGACTCTCAAACTCTTAACATTCGCCTGTACCTGTGTTTTTGTTTTTGCCACTGTTTACCTATAATTTACTATCTATGCTACTTAACTCTGGGATCTGCCTGTCTTGCTCACAAGACAAAGCTTTTCACTGTGCCTCTGTACACATGACAATAAATTCCAATTCAATTCAATTCAGACTTAACATTTTAAGACCAGTACTTAAGAGTCAGAGAGATGTACAGCACGAAAACAGACCCTTCAGTCCAACTCGTCCATGCTGACGAGATATCCCATCCTAACCCAGTCCCATTTGCTAGCACTTGGCCCATATCCATCTAAACCCTTCCTATTCATATACGCATCCAGATGCCTTTTAAAAAATGCAAGTGTACCAGCCTCCACCACTTCCTCTGGCAGCTCATTCCATACACGTACCACCCTCTGGGTGAAAAAATTGCCCCTTAGGCCTCTTTTATATCTTTCCCCTCTCACCCTAAACCTATGCCCTCTAATTCTGGGAAATGGAGATTACTGGCTTTGTGTGTCTGGAAGAGCTGAGGTATTTTTTAAGGTGGTTATTTGAAAACACCTTGTCTATTTATCCTATCCATGCCCCTTATGATTTTATAAACCTCTATAAGGTCACCCCTCAGCCTCTGTCACTCCAGGGAAAACAGCTCCAGTCTATTCAGCCTCTCCCTTATAGCTCAAACCCTCCAACCCTGGCAACATCCTTGTAAATCTTTTCTGCCGCCCACAAAAGAGATATGGCTATTCTACCTGATCGAATGCCTTCTCTGCATCTAGGGAGACAACTAAACCCGGTATCGCTCCCTCCTATAGCTCAAACCCTCCAACCCTGGCAACATCCTTGTAAATCTTTTCTGCTGCCCACTAAAGAGATATGGCTATTCTACCTGATCGAATGCCTTCTCTGCATCTAGGGAGACAACTAAACCCGGTATCGCTCCCTGCTGGCAGGCATGTACCATTTGGGTGGCACGGTGGCAAGCACTGCTGCCTCACAGCGCCAGAGACCCGGGTTCAATTCCCGCCTCAGCGACTGACTGTGTGGAGTTTGCACGTTCTCCCCGTGTCTGCGTGGGTTTCCTCCAGTTGCTCCGGCTTCCAAAGACTGCACAGTCCAAAGATGTGCAGGTCAGGTGAATTGGCCATGCTAAATTGCCTGTAGTGTTAGGTAAGGGGTAAATGTAGGGGTATGGGTGGTTTGTGCTTCGGTGGGGTGGTGTGGACTTGTTGGGCCGAAGGGCCTGTTTCCACACTGTAATGTAATCTAATCTAATCTAAAAATAAAAAAAACAGGAGATTCAGAATCTCCTCAGTTTAGGGGACTGACTCTGTGTTGGCTGGTGTTACAGTCAGTATGCTACTGTTAGTTTCTGCTTCTTTCTTTTTTGGAGGGGGAAACCTGATTTCTGAACTGGGTGAATTATTTAGCAAGTTTGTTAGCTGACATTCCTTTAGTGAGGACTGATTGTTAAACTCCTGATGCACATAATGTGGTTCAGGTGTAACTCAGTTCTCATTAGGGGATTGTTGTTTCACTGGCTGGTTACAGCCTGTGTGTTACTCTTTTCTCTTTGTCTTTTTTTTGAGAAAAAGACAATGTTAATTTTGTGGTGAGGCTGAGCCCTTGGACTCTAGTTTTCTTTGCTTTTTGTATGTGTCTTCACTTTTTATTGGTGTTTGGACTGAGCCCTTGTGGAAGATGTACATTTTACCAGAGGAGCTGTTCCTGTGGGGAGGCCTAGCCCTGGGACTGGGCCTCTGAAGATTGAACACCTGTGTGTGTGCTGGGAGGTGAGCAGTTGCTGTATCCTGGAGTTTGGGAGAAGACCTTTCCTTCAGGAGTGGACCAAACCCCTGAGAGTTAACTGCACCTGTACAATGTACTGTGTTCCTGTGAGTGGGCCTGGTTTTCCAAGGCTATGCCAGGACTCCATGAAGACTGAACACCTGTGCTGCAGGGTGTGCAAAGGCTGTTCTGAGCGCTGTCATCCCGAGAAGGGGTAATCGGGACGGGCTGTCCTAGAGATGGTCGAAAGGTATCAGAGCAGCTGAGAGCCAGAAGGTGCGTAAGGGCGGGCTGAGATCTGGAAGGCTTGTGGGCTACCCTGCACGCTGTCGTCCCAGGGAAGGGGATTGGCTGTCCTATTGGTGGCCGGAAGGTGTGTTATGAGAGAGCTCACTGGCCGGATGGTTCATCAGGGTGGGTGAGAGCCCAATGGTACATAGGGGCAGACAGAGCCAGAAGGTGGGTAGCCGTCCTCAGTGCTGTCACCCCGGGCAGGTACTGGGGCAAGCTGCCCCAGAGGTGGTCAACAGGTGCTGCTGGTGGTTAGTGAAGGTGGGTAGGCCATCCTGACCGCTGTCACCCCAGGCGGCTACCGGGGTGGGCTGTCCTGGAGGTGGTTGACAGGTGTCAGGGTGGACTGAGAACTGGAAGGGGCATGGGGGCAGGCTGCCTTAGAGTGGCCGGAAGGTGGGAGGGACAGGGGCTTGCTGGGTCTGTATTGTATGCACTTTTTTATGTAACTGGATTAGCTTATGCATAAATGTCATTTTTGCTGTCTTTATATTTGAAACTGGGATTTGTGGTTTGTCCTCATCTCCCTGTAAACTGGTTGGGTTTGGGGCCTGGCTTTGCTGCTCCTCTCCTTTGTAAAATTACTGTTGTATACAGTTGTAGATGTAAACTGTTTTGTAATTGCTTAATAAAATATTTTTAAAAAACCGGGGATTCAGTCTCCTTACTCCAGGGACTGACTCTGAGCTGGTCAATCATAGCCTGTGTACTGTGCACGGTAACTAAAGGGTGAGTTGCTGATGGGATACCAGCCTCTGTGGTTATTTCACTTTCAAACTGAGATGAGGAATTTCTTCAACCAGAGTGGTAAATGTGTGGGACCCATTGCCGCAGAGTGCTATGGAGGCCATGTCATTGTGTGCATATAAAACAGATCAGTAAGAGGATCAAAGGTTACGGGGAGAAGTCCAGAGAATGGGGCTGAGCATCATATAAGGCATCATCAAATGGCATAGCAGACTGAATGGCCTGATTCTGCTCCTCTATCACATGGTCTTACTCCACTTAGTGGCAGCTATGCCTCCAACTACAGAGCTGCTAATGTCTCAAATTCCATAGGAGAGAGAATTACAACTTTGATCTCCTGGGCTGATACCTAAACTAGAAATACTCCACGTTGGCAGTGCACGCAGCAGAACCTCTCTCTGACCCTGGAGGTCTGTAGCTGACCTGATGGAATAGCAAAGTACAGAAACTGTAATGAGTAGCCATTTCCAATCGTCTTAGAGCCCAGAAATAGCAATTACCTCCAGATCCACATGGCACTCAAACTTGATGTTGGAGTGAAGACTGGCTTTGTCATCAATAACATGCACTTATGTAGCACCTGTAATGTAGAAAAACATCCCAAGGCACTTCACAAGAGTGATTAGCAAACAAAATTAACATGGAGTCACTCAAGAAGGTATTGAGACAGGTGACCAGAATTTTTGCTTTAGAGACTTAAAGGAGTGTCTTAGAATGACGCAGACAATGAAAATGTATATACTGGTGCAAAGATGTTTTTGAAATTTTGAATGTGTCAGCCATTGGTTAATTGTTTGTTTCTTCCCTAGTGCTGGGTCAGAATGCGATGGGTTCAAGTCCCTCTGACCCTGCAGTACAGGAATGTTGTATTATTGGAGGTTCCATCTTTCAGATTTAATTTGGTTCATTGTAGTCACGTGTACTTAAGTACAGTGGAAAAACTTTGTTTGTGAGCAGTACAGGCAGGTCACAGGTGCTCAGCCAGAGTGAGGCACACAAGTTAGACTGGACAGGAGTTGCACAAAGCAGGATCAAGATCCTGAAGGAACAGAAGGAACTTTTAGAATACTGCAGAGAATTCTGGTCCTCTTCTATAGGAAAGATGTTTTTAAAATTGAGAGAGGGTGAGGAAAGGATTTACAAGGATGTTGCCAGGTTTGGAGGGTTTGAGCTACAGGGAGAGGCTGAATAGGCTGGGGCTGTTTTCCCTGGTGTGTCGGAGGCTGAGGGGTGAGGTTTAGAAAATCATGAGGGCCGTGGATAGGGTAAATGGACAATAACTTTTCCCTGCGGTGAGGGAGTCTGGAACTAAGGTGAGAGGGTAAAGATTTGAAAAGGACCCGAGGGGTAACTTTTTCACACAGATGGTGGTGTGTGTATGGAATGAGCTGCCAGAGGAAGTGGTGGAGACTGGTACAATTACAACAACATTTAAAAAGCATCTAGAGAGACAGGTATATGAATAGGAAGGGTTTGGAGGGATATGGGCCTGTCAAATGGGACTAGGTCAGATTGGGGTGTCTGGTTGGTATGGCTGGGTTGGACCAAAGGGTCTGTTTCTGTGCTGTATGATACTGTGACTATGAGACTTTAAATTGAGGTGACATCTGACCTCTGAGGGGTCTGCCACCCATTGATCTCACCCCCTATGGTTCTTCTCTCCCCCCCCCCCCCCCCTCCACTGGAAAAAGTTCCAAATTCTTTTATGGGCTTTGCCATTCACCCCTTGACAAGGGAGTTTGAATCTTCTGCCTCAGTTTGGGTAGGTTTGGATTCCCATGTGGGCATGGTGAGGTATGTTCCTGAGGTGATCACCCTCAGAATGAGTAACCTAGAAAGGGAAACATCTGAAAGACCGTCCTTGAAGATTTCCAATAATGGGGTAGTGACTGTTCCCTTTACCAGCTTGTTCTGCTATGCCATTGCCTGCAGAATGGATAGTGGGCTGGTTATTGTGGTATCTGGGCTGGAAAGGGTCTGAGAGGGTTAATGTGGAGGAGTTCCATAAACACCGCCCACAATGAAGATTTCATATGTGGACTTGTGGGCAGATCTCAAAGACGTGAGACCCAACATTGCGTCGTAAAGTCATAGTCATACAGTTCAGAAACAGACCTAAACATAATCCCAAACTAAACTGGACCCACCTGCCTGCTCCTGGCCATGAGCTTCTCTTAGCTCACCCTGACATGATAGTCTCTGTTGCAATGTCTATCTAATGTGCAATAAACCACATCCTGTTAACTAAAACACTCTTCTAGTTCAACCAGGAGATGGTTTTCTTTGCCCCCTGCTGAGGCAGGTGGTAATCCCCTTCACCCTGAGCAGCTGGCATGGCCACACAGCAGATACACTCTCTCAGAAATACATGGTCATGGTGCTTTGCGTGGACGGTTACCTTGTGATTTCGAAGGAAGGCAGTAGGTCCCTGTTTGTGCCTGTTCCCAAAAGTCCATTCTATATTTTAACAAACATTTTTCTCCTTCCTTCACTGCTGAGAGTCCCATTCCAAATCTTTGGCCAGGACTAAGGAAATGGAAGAGGCTGGCACCATTACAGCATTTAAAAGGCATCTGGATGGGTATATGAACAGGAATGGTTTAGAGGGATATGGGTCAAATACTGGCAAATGGGACTAGATTGGGTTGGGATATCTGGTCGGTATGGACAGGTTGGTCCGAAGGGTCTGTTTTCTTGCTGTACATGTCTATGACTCCGATGCTGGTGAATTTCCCATCCTGCTGTGTGCAGGACGTCTTTGGATTGTTGGATTTGCTCTGGACTCCTCCTCCAGAGGGAGCAATTCCTCTCAATCCAACCAGGAAAACCCTGGAAAACACAAATATTACACGCTGACCCAACTCGTGTTAGTTGTATCAGAGTGCAACCTGTCAATGTGAGTGGTTGCTAACATGCAATAAAGTTACTGCACCCCCCACTCTCACTGGCAGTAGTGACTGGTGGTGGTTTATTCTGAGGGTCAGACAAGGGGAGGGGTTGAGTAGGAGTTCACAGTAACCTCAGCTGGAACAGGAATCACATACCGATGATAACACTCTGCAGTACAAACTGCTGTCCAACCAACTAAGCTAACCACTACCTCAACCTGATAAACTCTGGGGGATACAAACCAAAGGTTGTAGCAATCCTCTTGCTCTGATCTATAACAAGTCTGATTTGTTCTATGTTAAAATAGGAAACTATTCCATCATATGGAATGGAGGTACTGGGGTGGACAAAGTTTAAAAATCACACAACACCAGGTAATAGTCCAACAGGTTTATTTGGAAACACTAGCTTTCAGAGCGCTGCTCCTTCCTCAGGTAGCTATGGAGCAGGATCATAGGTGCTCCTTCCTCAGGTAGCTATGGAGCAGGATCATAGGACACAGAATTTATAACAAAAGACCTCAATGTCATGCAACTGAAATGATATATTGAGCAAACCTAGATTGCTGTTAAGTCTTTCATCTTTTAGAATGGGTTGCAGGTTTCAGTTCATTAATATGTAAATTGTAATTTTTATTTTGTTCAAACAGTACACAATCTGTAGGCAGTCAATCTGTGTAACATTCTATAAATTCCTACTTTGGAAGTAGAACCAGTCTAGCTTAAGGTTGGGATACAGACTGACTCAAGCCTCACACCTTTAATGCATTGTCTGAGCCGAGATGTCTCCTTTCTTTATAAAACCTTAAGTTATCTCAAGAATATGACTTGAAAGAAGTTCTGGGATGAACTGAAATCTGCAACCCATTCTAAAAGATGAAAGATTTAACAGCAATCTAGGTTTGTTCAATATATCGTTTCAACTGCATGACATTGAGATCTTTTGCTATAAATTCTGTGTCCTATGATCCTGCTCCATAGCTACCTGATGAAGGAACAGCACTCTGAAAGCTAGTGCTTCCAAATAAACCTGTTGGACTGTAACCTGGCGTTGTGATTTTTAACTTTAATTGAAAGGTAGCTAACCACTGCCACCTACTGACCAGATGGTGTTCACACATATTTTATAATTTGAAAGGAATGAATGATGATTCCACTGCTGGAGATCATGGCTTGTCAATACACAAGATAGCATTCAATATCAACATTGTGTAATGCAGGCATGTACTTAACTTTGAACTTTGTCTTTTGGTTGATTCTTTCGCCAGTTTCTGTCACTGATTTCCAAGAATACAAAACAGAAATCTGAAGTTGTAAGGAATCCAAATTTAAAACCAGGCACAGTTTCTGAAAAGAGAGATATTAATGCCACAAACCCATTTATACTACACCATTGTCTTCATTAGCTTTTTCATTAATGAAGTACAAATTACATTTGAAAAGTGTTTCTGAAAATGCTACGGTTTCATTCCTTGATAATTAAATATAACCAGCCTTTCTCTCTCACACCACAGACACACATGTACACACACAGGTACACACACAGGTACAAACACACATAGATATACACTCACATGTATATTTATGTAAAGTCTTTATAGGATCTTTATTTTAACAATTTACTTTAAACCTTAATAACTTTGGCTAAGCAAATGAAAGAAATAAACTGTAACTCCATTCTCTCCCTCCACCACTGACACTCAGTAGCAGTTGTGTGGAATGTCTACAAGATGTACTGCAGAAATCCATCAAAGACCCTTAGACAGCATCTTCCAACCACTTCCATCTCGAAAGACAAGAGCAGCAGATGCATGGGAACACAACACTTTGCAAGTTCCCCTTTAAGCAATTCACCATCCTGACTTGGAAATATATCGCTGTTCCTTCAGTGTCTCTGGGTCAAAATCCTGGAATTCCCTCCCTAAGGGACAGTGTGGGTTTACCTATCTGCAGTGGTTCAAGAAGGCAGCTCACCCCAACCTCCTCAACTAAGTATGGGCAATAAATGCCCAGTCAGTGACACTCACAACCTATGAGTGAATAAAAGGAGGTGTATGAAAACAAAATCATGAAGTTTTGACCTTAACAGATTTCATATTTCTAGGCTTCAGACTAATTGCCATCCTTTTCATTCAGTTCAGTTTTTTAACTCCTTGGCAAAACCCTCCAGGTGCTTCTCGGTGATTTCTGGAACATCAGCCCAGTGTTCATATTTTTGTAATTCCTTAGCAGTGTACTTCCACATGCTGAGTGCTTCAATCACATGTACATTCAAAACTATTGATGTTTAATGCAGCAGATCTTTTTAAATTCCTCTTGCCGATACATATATACGTATATACAGACACAAACATTCATAAAATTATACAGATACACTTAAATATTTACTTACAAGGATGGATACACAGACACTGGTACACAAACAGGCAGGGGCATATATTGAACCTGTAGGTAGTAGCAATCAGATAAGCATTAATTCGCGAAGGTATTCGGACACATTCACATCTACAGGCAAACACATAGGACAGAACTTTCCCCTCTCTAATGAGGTGACACCAATAGTGAGTGTGGTGACATGATTGGAAAGAGAATGAAAATTCTTGATATTGAGAGAAAAAAAATTCCTGATTTCCCCTTAGCCTGAAATAGCAACTTCACAATCTCAGTCATGACAGGCAACTACCTGATTCTCATGTCACTAAAGTCCCAAACAAGAGAGAGAAATAGATTTTGGGAAGATGCTTCCATTAGCAGGAGAGAGACTAGGACGCGAGGGCACAGCCTTAGAGTAAAGGGAAGACCTTTTAGAATGGAGATAAGGAGAAACTTTTTCAGCCAGAGAGTGGGGAATCTGTGGAAATCACTGCTACAGAAGGATGTTGAGACCAGGTCATTGAGTATATTTATGACTGAGTTGGATAGGGGTTTTTGAGTATCAAGGAAATCAAGGGTTACGGGGAGAAAGCATGAGAATAGGGTTGAGAAACTTATCAGCCAGGATTGAATGGCGGAGCAGACTCAATGGGCTGAATGGCCTAATTTCTGCTCCTATGTGTTATGGTCTTATGGTCTATTTTCTCTTCACAGGGCCTGCTAGTCCTGCAATTTCGGTTTGTGTTGCAACTGGGACAGCAGCGTAGGAGCTAGACTAGACTCTGCTGGAGTAAGGCAAAGGGAGTGAGTGAGTCCGATAGAAATAGATACAAGAGCAGTTAGTGTTGGTGCAGGGGCAGGGATAATGAGGAGGTGACTCCAGTGGCTGAGCGGCAAACTCAGAAGGCAGGAGGGGTCAGCAGTGGGTGGTCAGTGAGTGGCCATGATGGACAGAGGTCTGAGGGTAGTACTGAGAGGCACGTGCAGGGGGAGCACTTAGACAAAGGGATGGAAACATTAATGACCAGGGGTCAAAGATTTAAGGGAAAAGTGGGGGGTGTTTAAAGAAGATATGAGAGGCAGGGCTTTTATACACAGAGAGTGGTAAATGCTTGAAATGTGGTGGAGGTGGATACAATAGCAACATTTAAGAAATACCTTGGCAGATACATGAACAGGCAGGAACAGAGGGATATGGACTGCGTGGAGGCCAAAGGGTTTTAGTTTAGAAAGAAATCATGTGTCGGTGCTGTCCAAAGGACCTGGTCCTGGGCTGCACCTCTTTATTCTTTGGTCTGAATGTGTGAGGCAACAGAAGATAGCTGCTCTTCTCCCTCCACTGCTGCCATCCCTTTGGGTCACACACCAACCCAGCATTCAGGCTCCTCCCACACCAACCCTGTGCCCAGGCCCCTGACACACTCTCCTTAGGTGCTGGAGAAACACATAAGGTCTCGCAGTATCAGCGAAGAGAGAAAGCAGATTAATGTTTCGAATCCAGTTACCTTCGCGAGATTTGAGAAGTTTTGTAGCTCAGGTTGAGGTTTGGGATGTAGGTTTGCTCACTGAGCTGGAAGGTTCATTTTCAGATGTTTCGTCACCATACTAGGTAACATCTTCTGTGGTCCTCCAGACGAAGCACTGCGGATGATTCCTGCTCTCTATTTATATGTTTGGGTTTCTTTGGAGGTTGAGGTTTTGGATGTAGGTTTGCTCACTGAGCTGGAAGGTTCATTTTCAGATGTTTCGTCACCATACTAGGTAACATCTTCAGTGGTCCTCCAGACGAAGCACTGTGGATGATTCCTGCTCTCTATTTATATGTTTGGGTTTCTTTGGGTTGGTGATGTCGTTTCCTGTGGTGATGTCATTTCTTGTTCTTTTTCTCAGGGGGTGGTAGATGGGGTCTAACTCGATGTGTTTGTTGATAGAGTTCTGGTTGGAATGCCATGCTTCTAGGAATTCTCGTGCGTGTCTTTGTTTGGCTTGTCCTAGGATGGATGTGTTGTCCCAGTCAAAGTGTTGTCCTTCCTCATCTGTATGTAAGGATACCAGAGAGAGAGGGTCATGTCTTTTTGTGGATAGTTGATGTTCATGTATCCTGGTGGCTAGTTTTCTGCCTGTTTGTCCAATGTAGTGTTTGTTACAGTTCTTGCACGGTATTTTGTAGATGATGTTTCAGGCCCTTGCTCCAGGAGACTGCAGAGAGCCCTGAGACTATCCTGGAGGGGGATGGACATGGAAAAGGGATTGAAGCTGCATGGGAAAGGGGAGGTGGCTGGACCCTTCAACCTGGAAATTCCAAAACTGGAGTAAAGTGTCAGAGGGATCATGGACATGGTCAGGGACTGGGTCAGGGGAGAAAAGACTGAGCCAACGTAGGAAGAGAGGATTTCTGAGGGGCAGGAGCAAGCGGAAACAATGGGTCTGTTCGGGCAGTCCTGTTTGTGGAGTTTGGGAAGGAGGTCGAAGTGAGCTGTGTGGGGTTGGGGGACTAACAACTTGAAGGCAGTGGAGGGGGAGATCATGGATGAAATGAGGTCGCTGCCCATAGTTGATACAATGGCCTGATGTGCTATGGTGGGGTCAATGCCCAGGGGGAGATAGGAGGAGCTTCTGCCAGACTAGAACAGCACCACCCTTATCGGCAAGTGGCCAGCTGGTAAACAAGGGACCACCCTCCGCTCCACCACAACATCCACCAGCAACAGCAGCAGGTCATTGTCTGATCATCGCAGAGTGAGGGGCCATTTCTGGCTTACAGTGTTTGATAGTTGCTGAAAAATGTGTTGCTGGAAAAGTGCAGCAGGTCGGGCAGCATCCAAGGAGCAGGGGAATCGACGGTTCGGGCATAAGCCCTTCTTCAGGAACACCTTCCTCATGCCCGAATCGTCAATTCTCCTGCTCCTTGGATGCTGCCTGACCTGCTGCGCTTTTCCAGCAACACATTTTTCAGCTCTGATCTCCAGCATATGCATTCTTCACTTTCTCCCAGTGTTTGACAGTTGTGTGTTTCTGCGTGTATGTGTGTATGTGTGTATGTACATGTCTATATACATGTGTGTACGTGTCAGCATGTGTGTTTCTTTGTGTGTGTGCAGATGTGTTTCTGTGTGTGCATACGTGTGTCTGCATGTGTGTGTACATGTGTATATACATGTGTGTATACGTGTGTACGCATGTGTTTCTGTGTGTATATACATGTGTGTGTACGTGTGTATATACGTGTGTGTGTCGACGTGTCTGTATGCATGTGTGTGTTTGTCTGAGTTTGTGTGTGTGCACCTATGAGTATGTGTATGTCTGCATGTCTGTGCCCATGTGCGCCCTGTCCAAGTATGTGCGTGAGTGTGTGCTTAAGAGAGAGAAGGTCTGTCTATGTGTGTGTCTCTGTGTGTATGTTTGTGTGTGAGTGTGTCTGTGTGTGTGAGAGAGAGTGTGTCTGTGTGTGTGTGTTAGAGAGAGAGTATGTGTGTGTTTCAGCATTACATTTTCATTATTGCAGCTAGAACCAATAATGTGTGCTGTCTTTTTGTGTAACATGATCCCCTTTTCAGTTTCTGCCTCTTACCTTCTCCACTAGTTCTGTCTTTCAAACCTGTTCTGTTTCTCCTTCTTGTAAACTTCAACGGACACAAAACTCAGGGACTTTCAGGCCTCACTTCAGAGGGCACTTAAGAGTTAGCCACAAAAACAAACCAAAGGATTGCAGTTGCTGGAAATCAGAAACAAAAACAGAAATTGCCAGGAAAACCCAGCAGGTCTGGTAGCATCTGTGAAGACAAAACAAGAGATAATGTTTCAGGTTTGGTGACAAGGATGTTGCCAGGGTTGGAGGGTTTGAGCTACAGGGAGAGGCTGAATAGGCTGGGATTGTTTTCCCTTGTTTATAAAATCATGAGGGGCATGGATTGGATAAATAAACAAGGTCTTTTCCTCAGGGTAGGGGAATCCAGAACTAGAGGGCATAGGTTTAGGGTGAGAGGCGAAAGATATAAAAGAGACCTAAGGGGCAACGTTTTATTGAAAAAAATGGTGTGTGTATGGAATGAGCTGCCACAGGAAGTGGTGGAGGCTGGTACAATTGCAACATTTAAAAGGCACCTGGATGGGTATATGAATAGGAAGGGTTTGGAGGGATATGGGCCAAGTGCTGGCAAATGGGACTCGATTTCTTTTAGATATCTGGTCAGCATGGGCGAGTTGGGCCAAAGGGTCTGTTTTGTGCTGTTCATCTCAATGACTCTATGACCCTTCTTCAGAATCAGCTAAATCGGAGCAAATTTCTGCAGATGCTGGAATCTGTACTGAAAACGACACATGCTGGAGATCACAATGCGTTAGACAACTTCCCTAAAGGACACTGGTAAACCAGAGTGGGGTTTTTTTGCTCACTTTTACTGGTAACAATTTAGGACAAAATCAGATTTTATTTCAAGTGAATTCAAAACCCTGACCTGCTGTGGTGGCTTTGACCTCCCATTTCCTGGCCAATGCTGAGATTCAGGCTGTTCCCTCACCACAGACTGTGTTGTGAATGAAGAGTCAATGCAAAGCAGAGGCTGCAGCAACTCGAAAGGAACAGGAGTCGACACTAACGCCCTGGGCCATGGACTCTGCAGCCACGTTTTGAAGAAGAGTTTTAACACCTTTCACAATCTCAAGATGCTCCTCTGAAAGGGAACATTATTAACACCTTCATCCTTCAAAGACCAAATGAGTCTTCAGCTTCTTTAACTATATGGCAAGGTGGCTCAGTAGTTAACACTGCTGCCTCTCAGCACCAGGGTCCTGGGTTTGATTCCTGCCTGTCTGTGTGGGTTTTCTCCGGGTGCTCCATTTTCCTCCCACAATCCAAAGATGTGCAGCCCAGGTGAATTGGCCATGCTAAATTGCCCACAGTGTTAGGTGCATTAGTCAGGGGTAAATATAGGGCAAGGGAATGGGTTTGGATGAGTTTTTCTTCGGAGGGGTGGTGTGGACTTGTTGGGCCAAAGGGCCTGTTTCCCTACTGTAGAGAATCTAATCTAAACATTTAGGTGTGCGCGTGGGAGGAGTGCCCCTCAAAGACAATGTAGAACTCTCCATCTCACTACAAAATAATAGTTTGATAACTTATTACAGCTAAAACGATGTTCAATAAAAAGGTTACACACTTACGTACTTGTATCTCTATCCAACAGTGTTTGTCCTATGTTACATTCCACACTGACATGCTTGACTATATTACCCATTCATTTCTAAATGTGTACACACAATTGCAATACCCAATCAAATCATTCCATGTTCATACCTGCTGACTGTAATATGCACTTTGTGGTTATCGAAACTTTAACCCCTTCCACTCTTGGTGCTTCACAATCAATGTGGTACTTTTGATTTGGAGTGTAGTCACCATTGGAGGGAACTCTGCAGCCAATCTTAGCCCATTCAGATGGCTTTTAAATATTGTAACTGTACCAGCCTGCACCACTTCCTGTAGCAACTTATTTCATGCACAAACCACCCTCTGCATGAAATCTTTTCCCCTTGGGTTCCTTTTAAGTCTTTCCTTTCTCACCTTAAACCTATGCCTCTCTAGTTTTGGACTCCCCCGCCCTGGGTTAAAGACATTGGCTATTCACCCTATCCGCCCTATTCGCCCTATCCACCCTATTCACCCAGTCCATGCCCCTCATGCCTTTATAAACCTTCCTACATTAGAGCAGTGAGTCCACTTGTAAATGGTACTCAGCTGATTGAAAACTCTTGTGGGACATCCTGAGAGTGTGAAAGATGCTGCAGAGATGAAAGTTCCTTTCTCTCAATTGATGGGCGGCACGATGACTCAGTGGTTAGCACTGCTGCCAAGCAGCATCAGTGACCCGGGTTTGATCCCAGCCTCGGGCGACTGTCTGTGTGGAGTTTGCATATTCCCCCATGTCTGCTTGAGTTTCCTCCCACAGTCTAAAGATGTGCAGGTCAGGGTGAATTGGCCATGGGGAATGTAAAGTCATAGAGTAAGGGGAATGGATCTGGGTGGGATACACTGAGGAGGGTCGGTGTGGACTTGTTGGGCCAAATGGCCTGTTTCCACACTAGGGATTTTATGAAATTATCTCTCGGTCACTGGCTCTCTCTTTCTGTTTCTCTTTTTCACTTGCTTTTATTCTGTCATGGGATGTGTGTGTCACTGGCTGGGCCCAGTATTTATTGCCCGTCCCTAGTTGCCCCTTGAGAAGGTGGGAGTGAGCTGCCTTCTTGAACCGCTGCAGTCCATGTGCTGTAGGTAGACCCACAATGTCCTTTAGGAGGGAATTCCAGGATTTTGACCCAGGGACAATGAAGGAATAGTTATATTTCCAAGTCAGGATGATGCTTGTCTTGGAGGGGAACCTGTAGGGGGTGGTGTTCCCATGTATCTGGAAGGCACTGCCTGTGGATCTTTGGTGAATTTCTGCAGTACATCTTATAGCTGGTACACACTGCTGCTACTGAATGTTTGGGGGGGGGGGGATGGAGGGATATGGAGAATAATGGATAAGAAAGCAAAGAAGGAGATATAGGGATGGGGGTCACAGTAATGGGTTTAAAGGAACATCATTGCAGAGGGAGGCCGTGAGGTGGACAGTTCAGGAGGAACGTGAGAGGTTTACTCCCATGACAGCAGATGGTCTGGCCACCAGCGGTGAAGTGAGGCAGCTGGATTCACTTTCAGCTCGGTATTGATGGCTATCGGGGCTAGACAGAAACCTGGAATTCCGAACACAATCAGGTCAGCTCAGAGGAGCTGAATGTTCTACTCTACTCCAATTTTGGATGTTCACATGAGTATATGTGTTTGTGAATGTCTTTGTGAATGTGTGTACTTCAGTATGAGCGTGTCACTGTGTGTGTGTGTGTGTGAGAGACAGAGAGAGAGAGGTGGGGTATGTGTCTGTGCATGTATGTATGAGAGTACGTATGTGTGTGTGTGGTGTAAAATTCCAAGCAGTGGAATGTGGTGAAACGGTTAAAAATTATGTCCCAATACATGTGTGAATCTAACCGGAATGGAGGTGTTGCTTAGTCCCGTGTGAATCTTATTACACACCTCCCCGTGTGAATCTTCTTATCTGTATGTAACCAGAATGGAATGTGTTTTTTAGCCTTGCTCTGCTGTTCACATGAATGTTTATATCTGGAAAAGAATATATCAGCTGGAAAAGTCTCCAGTTCGGTGAGTCTGCTCCGGGGTTACGTTTAACCACCGAGCGTGGGTTGTTGGCAACCGCTCTACGAGAACTGACGGCTCCCAGTTCCGGTAACATGTAGAGTGAGTATAAGCCAGACCCGTTGTGGCGACGCTGCGGGGAATAAAATGCCCATATTCTAGCAGACTCGCCTCTTGGTCGTTTGTTCTGTGTCAGACTACTCTCCTACGAACCTGACCTTGAGAATTTTTTAAAACAGTGTGTACATGTGTGTGTGAGTGAGGTGGGGTGTGTGCATGTGTGCATGTACGTTGGAGTGTGTGTTTGGATGTGTGCATGCATGTGTGTGTGAGTGATGCGAAGTGTGTGCACGTGTATGTGCATGTGTGTGTGCATATGTGTGTGTTTATATATACGTGTATGTGTGAATGTGACTGTGAGTATATGAGTGTGTGTGTGTGTGTGAGAGATTTTGTGTGATTGTGTGATTGTGTGGTTCTATGTTGTGCATCTGTGACTGTGTGTCTGTATGTGTGAGAGTGCTTCTGTATGCGAGTATGTGTGTTTGTGAGTCTATGTGTTTGTGACTGTGTGTCTTTGTGTGT
Source organism: Chiloscyllium plagiosum (assembly GCF_004010195.1). Taxonomy (NCBI): domain Eukaryota; kingdom Metazoa; phylum Chordata; class Chondrichthyes; order Orectolobiformes; family Hemiscylliidae; genus Chiloscyllium; species Chiloscyllium plagiosum. Next base: position 63,791,958 of record NC_057728.1, on the reverse strand, counting down.
GTCTGTGTGTGTCTATGTGAGTGCGTATGTTTGTCTGTGTGTCTGCGTCTGAGTGTCTGTGTGTATCTGCGTTGTGTGTGCCTGTGTGAGTGTCTATGTGTGTGTTTGTCTGTGTCTGTGACTGTGGGTATGTCTGTGAGTTTGTGTGTCTGTGTGAGTGCGAGTGTATGTGTGTGAATGTGCATGTGTGTGTGTGCATGTGTGTCTGTGTGTGTATCTGCACATGTGTCAGTGTCTGGGTGCCTGTGTATGTGTATGAGTGCACGTGTGACTGTGTGTATCTGCGTGTGTGTCTGTGAGTCTGCGTGTGGGTGTGTGTGTGTATCTGCGTGTGGGTGTGTGTGTGTATGTGTCCCTGCGTGTGGGTGTGAGTGTGTGTTCTGTGATTTCCACACTCACCTGACACTGAGCTTGTCTCTTTCTCCCACATGAACTCCAGCAGCTCCTCATCCACAAACTCCACCATCACTTCCAGGCCCTTCATAACTGGCTTCTGGGGAAAGTTAAACTGAAATTAACTCTGTCTTGAGTGATTCCAATGGGAAATCTAGCAGACATTTTGCATAGAGAGGAAAGCAAATCTGATCATGGTTTTAAAACACACACTTTATGCTTTCAGCACTCAGACATGGCTCTCTCTTTAAGACAGAAACAGAAAGCTTACATCTGGGGCGGCATGGTTGCTCAGTGTTTAGTAATGCTGCCTCACAGCATCAGGAACCCCGGTTCGATTCCAGCCACGGGCGATTGTCTGTATGGAGATTGCACATTCACCCCACGGGTTTCCTCCCACAATCCAAAGATGTGCAGGTTAAGGTGAATTGACCATGCTACATTGTCCATAGCGTTCGGGGTGTGTAGGTTAGGTGCATTAATGAGGGGTAATGGTGAGTAACAGGGTAGGGGAGTGAGTCTGGGTGGGTTGGTGTGGACTAGTTGGGCCAAATGGCCTCCTTCCACACTGTAGGGACTCTATGAAAATCAGACACGACACAGCAACACACACGCCCACTTACTGTTATAAAACACACTCAGATCCTCAGACATACAAAAACATAATCTGCATTTATGTAGCACCTCTCAAACCTCAGGACCTTTGACAAACAATAAAGTAGCTTTGCACATATTCTTCCATAAATACATATATACACGCACACAGACATATACATGCATACGCACATGTGTGCATGCCCATAAACACGTATGTCCACATAAAGATACACACAAAAAGACATGTACACCCCTCCAAGCCATTCACCATCCTGACTTGGAAATATATCGCTGTTTCTTTCACTGTCGCTGGCTCAAAATCCTGGAATTCCTGCACTCAGGGCACTGTGGGTCAACCTACAGCACACAGACTGCAGTGGTTCAAGAAGGCAGCTCACCCCCACCTTCTCAAGGGGCAATTAGGGATGGGTAATAAATACTGGGCGAGTCAGTAATGCAAACATCCCATGAGTAAATAACAAAAGACCATGTGAGTAGAAGGGAAAGTTGCCAATAGTTCTGCTCCCTCATTAGAGAGAGGTGCCTGATGGAGATTTAACATGAGGGTCACCATGCCTCAGGTGAGTGGAGAGGTTGAGAAGGAGACTCCTTCATGGTAACCTCATCCAGTGTCAGACTTGGTCCTGCACTGCTTCCATTGCAATGCAGCTGTCCAGTTAACTGAACTGACCAAGCCCCTACATTCATATTATTTCCCCATACATGCACCAGAGAAACATGTTCACATACATACTCAGTCATGTACAATAAGGAGTTGGAGATAAGTATGTAAGTTAGATCGCTGAGCTGGAAGGTTTGTTTTCAGATGTTTCATCACCGTGGCGCAGTAACATCATCAGTGAGAGTCTCTGGTCAAGCGCTGGTGCTATGTCTCACCTCTCTCTTTATCGGTCTTGGTTTCTTAAGGTGGGTGATTTCCAATTCTTTTTTTCAAGGGAAGGTAGATATGATCTAAATCAATGTGTTTATTGATGGAGTTCTGGTTAGAATGCTATGCCTCTAAGAATTCTCATGTGTGTCTTTGTTTCGCCTGTCCCATGATGTGTGTGTTATCCCAGTCAAAGTGGTGTCCTTCTTTGTCTGTATGTATGGAAACTAGTGAGGGTGGGTCATGTCTTTTGGTGGCCAGTTGGTGTTCATGTATCATGCTGACAAGTTTCCTGCTAGTTTGTCTGATGTAGTGTTTATTACAGTTCTTGCATGGTATCTTTGAAATGGTATTAGTTTTGCTAGTAGTATCTAATGGATCCTTTAGGTTCATTAGTCGCTGTTTCAGTGTGTTGGTGGGCTACCACGATGCCAAGGGGTCTGAGTAGTCTGGATGTCATTTTTGATATGTCTTTGATGTATGGTAATGTAGCTATAGTTTTGAGGAATTGGTAGATTGTGTTTATTGGGTACCTGGTCTTCTTGAAAACATTGTATAGATATTTTTCTTCTGCTTTTTGTAGTGGGTGCTGCAGTGTGATGTAACTCATTGAAATAATGACTTGATGCAGCTGTGTTTGCATGTGTTGGGATGATTGCTTCTGAAGTTAAGTATTTGGTCCGTGTGTTTTGTTTTTCTGTAGATGCTGCTTTGATGCTCTCCATTAACTGTACGTTCAACTGTCACATCTAGGAATAGGAGTCTGTTGTCATTCTCCTCCTCTTTTGTGAATTTGATGCCTGTCAGGATATTGTTGATGGTATTGTATGTTTCCTCTAATTTGTTCCATTTGTGATGACAAAGGTATCATCTACGTAGCAGATCCAAAGAGTTGGAAAGATGGGAAACTGTTTACCAATTCATTCACTGTTAACTCAGAGTCATAGAGATGTACAGCATGGAAACAGACCCTTCTGTCCAACCTGTCCATGCCGACCAGATATCCCAACCCAATCTAGTCCCACCTGCCAGCACCCGGCCCATATCCCTCCAAACCCTTCTTATTCATATACCCATCCAAATGCCTCTTAAATGTTGCAATTGTACCAGCCTCCACCACATCCTCTGGCAGCTCATTCCATACACGTACAACCC
>NC_057728.1:63756518-63788173 GCF_004010195.1 Chiloscyllium plagiosum | reverse complement strand
GATAGTGGAATCAAGGGTTATGGAGATAAGGCAGGAAGAGGATACTGATTAGGAATGATCAGCCATGATCATATTGAATGGCGGTGCAGGCTCGAAGGGCTGAATGGCCTACTCCTGCACCTATTGTCTATTGTCTAATATCCCAACAGTGGCCTAACCAATGTCCTGTACAGCTGCAACATGACCTCCCAACTCCTGTACTTAACACTCTGACCAATAAACGAAAGCATACCAAACGCTGCCTTCACTATCCTATCTACCTGCAATTCCACTGTCAAGGAGCTATGAACCTGCACTCCAAGGTCTCTTTGTTCAGCAGAGAATATTAGCCCTCCCCAGCAGGGAATTTAACCCCAGTCTCCTGCATGACTGGTGAGGATACTAACCACTATACTACCGAGGACTTTAAATACAAGCTGGAGAAACTCAGCAGGTCTGGCAGGGTGTGGCAAGAGAAAACCGAGTGAATGTTTAGAGTTAGGAAATTAGTTTGTCCGTCAAAGTAGCAGTGTGTACTGGAACATCATTCTGTTTTTAAAGATGACGAGGAGCTATCACTGCCTCAGTTCTGAGATTGAAGAGAGAATTTGCCAAGTGGACGATCAGGTGTTAAAACGATCAAAATTCAATCTTCTGAATCGAGATCGCTTTAAAGCTTACAGCTGTGTGGGGGAGGGGGAAATCTTAGATGGCAGTGATCTAGGAAGATCACGTTACAGAGCTCCACACCACATTGCAAGCGGGATATAGTCCAAACCAGCCCTACCCGGACCACCGTGATATCCTGGGACTCTGGAAAGATCATGGAGTCCCAAGAAACTGTCAGAGAGCAACTTACCTTGGTCTTCGCCGTCCAGGGATGCCGAAGAAGGGAGGAGGTACATCCAAGGCCAGGCCTGCGGCCTAGCCTGCGGCCCAGCCTGCGGCCCAGCCTGCAGGATCCTTGGACTCAATCTCCTACCAGGTCCTGGTGAAGGAGCTCGCAAAATCTTACAAGATAAAAGGCAAGTAAATAGAGGAGAAGCTGGTCCCGATCTCTCTCATGCTGCAGAAGCATGAACAGCAGCTGGGAGACCTGGAAAAGGGGATGGATGAGGTAGAACACAGAGTCACAGTGGTGGAAGCTGATACCGATTCCTCCAAGGATAGGATCCAGGGCCTGGAGACGCAGGTCTATAATTTGCTTGACCCAGTTGATGACCCCGAGAACAGGGGCAGGCGAAAAAAATATTTGAATTGTCGGTCTGCCGGAGGGTAAGGAAGGTGAGTGATCGTTGGGATTTACTGAGGACTGGTTGCCGAAATTCCTTAACTTGGCGGCTGGACTGAGAGGCTTGAAGATTGAGAGGGCTCACGGATCACGGTGCGGAGGTCAGGTCAAGGTCAACATCCTTGTCCTCTCCTGGTGCGATTTCATCATCATAGAGATAAGGAGCAAATCGTGGAAGCTTCCAGAATCCAGGGGAAGGACCCGAAGGCCCTAGTTTACGAGTGCTATAAGATCATGTTCTTCCAGGACCTCTCAGCGGCGGTGATCTGGATAAGAAAATCCTATGACGATATTAAGACAAGACTGAGGGAATTTGGGATCCAGTACTCTCTGAGGTATCCGGCAGTGTTCGGAACATCTTAGATGGATCCATACATCTCTTTGACACATTGGACAAGGCAAGAGACTTTGTGGACAAAATAACTTAATCTGAACAATGTAGTATGCACAAACAGTCATGCTGTTTGGGTATGGCTCTACTTTTCTTTAAGAAAAGAGGAAGTCTGCAGGGCTTTCTTTTCCTTTTTTTGTTAGTAATAATCTTGTCTAAACTATGCTCAGGAGCAGTTGGATGTGTGATTTCAATTTCCAAATTAAGTTTAAGAGGCATTTGGATGGGTATATGAATAGGAGAAAGTGAGGACTGCAGATGCTGGTGACCAGAGTTGAAAAATGTGGTGCTGGAAAAACACAGTAGGCCAGGCAGCATCCGAGGACCGGCAGTGGTGAAGGAATTGGGAATATGGAATGGTGTTCAGATTACACCTCCTCCCACCCTGCCCCCTGTAAAAACGCCATCCCATATTCCCAATTCCTTCGCCTCCGCTGCATCTGCTCCCAGGAGGACCAATCCCACTACCGAACAGCCCCAATGGCCTCCTTCTTCAAAAACCGCAATTTCCCCTCTGACGTAGTTGACGATGCTCTTCCCCTCATCTCCTCCACTTCCCGCACCTCCGCCCTTGAGCCCTGCCCCCTCCAATCGCCACCAGGACAGAACCCCACTGGTCCTCACCTTCCACCCCACCAACCTCCGGATACATCGTATCATCCTCCATCATTTCCGCCACCTCCAGACAGACCCCACCACCAGGGATATATTTCCCTCCCCACCCCTATCAGCGTTCCGGAGAGACCACTCCCTCCACGACTCCCTCGTCAGGTCCACAACCCCCCACCAACCCAAACTCCACTTCCAGCACCTGCAACCGCAAGAAGTGCAAAACTTGTGCCCACACCTCCCCCTTCACGTCCCTCCAAGGCCCCAATGGATCCTTCCATATCCGTCGCAAATTCACCTGCACCTCCACACACATCATTTACTGCATCCGCTGCACCCAATGTGGCCTCCTATACATTGGGGAGACAGGCCGCCTACTTGCTGAATGGTTCAGGGAACACCTCTGGGACACCCGCACCAACCAACCCAACCACCCCATGGCTGAACACTTTAACTCCCCCTCCCACTCCGACAAGGACATGCGGGTCCTTGGCCTCCTCCATCGCCAGACCATAGCAACACGACGGTTGGAGGAAGAGCGCCTCATCTTCCGCCTAGGGTCTGTTTCCGTGCTGTACATCTCTATGACTCTAAGTTATACCAAAGGATGGGCGGGGTACTTACTTTTTTTTCAAAATGGTTTTGTTCACTTTGTTGTTTGATGGTGTATTTTCTTTCTTTTCTGCTTGTGTTTGCGATGTGGCTCTCGCTGAAAGGAGGGTAATTGGTTGGGATGGCTAGATGCCTACTATGGGCACTTTATGTCCAGTTCAGGTATTTAAATGCCCTGGCTGCAGTATTGGCAGTGGGATGGGAAGTTGGGTTTTGGGATGTGTAGATGCCCCCTTTGGGCAGGGGGTGAGTTCCCTTATTCAGTGCCATTGGTGCTTTATTTGTTGGTTTGCTTTTTGGTTTTTGTTGTATATAATCGTTGATAACTTTGTAGGTTTGTTAACAGTAGTGGTTTTAGTTTATGTAGTTTTTATGTTCAATGGATCTTGCGACACTAAGGCTTAGTGATTTGTAATCCGAGTTCCTCCTTACTGGAATCTGAATGTTACTCCAGAAGTTTATGTCTAATGACTTGATTAAATGGTGTACCTGGAACATCAAGGGGAGTTACTCACTGATTAAGAGGACAAAAGTTCTCTCAAGTCTTAGAAAGGGAAAAGTGGATATTGCTTTGTTACAGGAGACACACTTGGATGATAGGAAGCATTTGAAACTGCAGCAGAATGGCTTTGATCGGGTTTACTTTTCATCTTTTAATACCTGAAATAGGGGAGTGGCGATATTGATTAGGAGGAATCTCCCATGAAAGTTACTAGAGTGTGTTAAAGACATACATGGGAGGTTTGTAATCCTTAAAGCCCTGATAAACGGGGAAGAATGTGGTGTTTTAAATGTTTATTGTCCTGGGGCCATCCCCTCAAATTTCTAGTAGATGCACTGTTTAAATTGATCAGTCTCGAGTCCCAGCACATCATTAAAGAGGGAGACTTTAACTGCCTCATGGATCCCACAGTAGACAGGTTGCCCAAAGACTCCCCCAATACTCTCTGTACAAACTAAACAATTAGTGGATCTGCGTGTGGAGTTAGGGTTGATGGACGTCTGGAGGCGTCTCCACTCTACAAATAGGGATTATACATTTTTTTCCAATCCGCACACATGTCACACCAGGATTGATTTTTTCCTGACCCCTGTGGCAACCCTGGGCTTGGTGGCATCTTGTACGATTGATAATATTACCATCTCTGATCATGCTCAAGTGTACCTGCTGGTTAAGATTAAGGATGCTTTCGTGGGACCAAGGCACCGGCGAATGGATCCCTTTATCCTTAAGGATAAAAAGTTTGTTTAGTACTTCTCTAGGGAATTTCAGGCATTACTAGACATTAACTCAGACCCAATTAGTAGCCCATCTGTCCTTTGGAAAACTGCAAAGCCTACACTGGGGGTTAGTTATTTCATATTCCAACAGCAGGAAGCAGCAGAAGGATGAGCAGCAACGTCTCCTTGAAGCACGGTTGAAGGCAGCCGAGAAGGCCTACTCTGACAGACCCTCGTTGGTCAGGCTACAGAGGATTATGGTGCTGCGGTCTGCATTGAATTCCGTGCTCACGCAGACTGCAAAGAAAGAGCTTACTTTCATAAACCAAAGGTTATATGAGCATGGTGACAGACCGGGCAAGTACCTAGCATATCTCGCCTGGAAAAGGAATGCCCCTCAAGCCATTACATTGATTAGGGGAGGGTCTGGGAACCTAGCGTGTGATTCTAAAAAGATTAAAGTGGAATTCCAGAGATTTTACTCTGAATTAAACCAATCTGAGGGCGGACCAAAATGGAGTTCTTTTTCAAGGATCTGGTGCTCCCAGGTGTGACGCCTGAAAAAGAGTCTTTTCTCAATGCCCCCTTATCAGAGCAAGAGGTTCATGAGGCTATGAAGCAGCTTCAGAGTGGAAAGGTGTCCCGTCCTGATGAACTTCCCAGTGAATTCTACAGGGAATTTATAAACATACTGTCAGGCCCAATGCTCAACATGTTCAATGATTTGTACAGTCATGATCGTCTCCCAACACCTCTTAAGAGAGGCCAATATTTCACTTATTCTTAAAAAAGGGAAGGTCCTGGAGGATTGTGCTTCTTACAGGCTCATTTCACTCTTAAACGTGGACTTTAAAATCCTCTCTAAGACTCTTGCATTAAGGCTGGAAACTGTGTTACCTTCTATTGTTAAAGAGGATCAGATGGGTTTGATAAAGGGCCGCAGGTCCTCCAATAATGTTAGGAGGCTGCTTAATGTGATTCAAGTGTGTCAACACCAGTCAGCACAGGGATTGTGATTCCTCCAGATACAGAGAAGCCACTGGACCGAGTTGAGTGGCCATACCTTTTTTATGCAGTATAGCAGTTTGGTTTGGGCAAAGTCTTTATTAAGTGAGTAAAGATTCTCCACGGTGGCCCTCTCACTGCGGTCATTACCAATGGGGTGTGATCAAGCAATTTTAGTATTTTTAGGGGCAGCCGACGGGCTGTCCCCTTTCGTCATTGCTTTTCACATTGTTGATTGAACCATTGGTGGAGGCCATTCGTAGGGATCCTAATATATTGGCACCAGAAGTGGAGTCAAAATTACATCAGATTTCATTGTACTCGGACAATATCCTTTTTTTTGTCAATCCAGAAATTTCAGTGCCTCACCTAATACAATGCTTTTTTGGGGTACAAGATTAATTTTGCAAAATCAGAGGCTATGCCGATGGGTGGTCTTATGAAGGAGCTAGGTCTTGAGGGTGAATCTCAATTCCCATTTAAGTGGTTTTATGTATTTGGGCATATTCATCACTCTAGTTCTTGATCGATTGTTTAAAGCTAATTTTATTCAATTATTTGACAAAATCAAACAAAACCTTCAAAGAGGGGCATGCTTCCGGTCTCAAGGGTAGGTTGGATAGCGCTTATTAAGATGAATATTCTCCCCCATTTGTTGTACCCTATATGGATGCTCCCCCTGACTTTCGATAAGCAAACGTCCAGGAGACTGAACAGCTGGTTCAGCTCTTTTATTTGGCCTCGTAAGCGGCCCCTTATTAAATTAACTAAACTGCAATTGCCTCACAGCCTGGGGGGAGTGGATCTCCCGGACATTAGAAACTATCCACTAAGCTCACTTTTATCTTTTGTGAGTGATTGGGCTTGTGGGAACCCTCTTTCAATATGGTTAGATATTGAAACCTCCCAGGCAAAGTGTCCCCTTACTAGCTTGCTGTTTTTGGACAAAATGAGGACAGTTAGGGAATATTGCAATAAGCCAATAGTTATCAATACTGTTAAAGCATGGAGGGCAATTTGGCAGAGGGAAGGCAGTATTGGTCAAACAGCTTCTCTTATACGTATACTGGGGATGCCCGGTTTTCAACTGGGGAATGATGGATTCAGGATTCAAACATTGGGCAGCTAGGGGTGTGTCTTGCATGGGCAATTTATTTGAGGGAGACACAATGGTGTCCTTTGATCAGTTAGCACGGAAATATAAGCTATCTAGCAAGGACCTCTTTCGTTTTTTTCAAGTTAGGGATTTTATTCAAATAAAAGACGACACTTTTGTCTGATCCCTTCAAATCTGACATACAGAGGAGGGTGTTCAGTGCTAAGAGTACGCCTTCTGTCAGCACTTTATATCATCAATTGGGGGGTGGCCTCTCAGATGAGTTCAGTCAACTCTGCAGGGTGTGGGAGAGAGAGCTAGGTGTTGAAGTCTCCTCAGAGGCATGGGAAGATATTTGGGAAAACACAAGAAAGACATCAATTTGCAACAGTTGAAGATTCTCCACAGCATCCACTTGGCTTTGGATTGTTTGTCAAAATTTAACCAGGAGTATCTTCAACATGCCCTAAGTGTAAAGTTACCATGGGCACGCTCATTCATTGTCTCTGGTTCTGGGGCAGGCTTCAAACATACTGGAGTGCTGTGGCAGGTGCAGTGGAGAGGATTTTGGGTGTAAGGGTGGATAAGGACCTGATCTCTCTTCTTCTGGGCCTGCCCAGCGTATTCCCTGCAGATGCGCATAAGAAAAAAACTTTTCAACATCCTCACTTCCTGCGCAAGAAAGAATATCTTGTTAGGTTGGGTATCCGAAAACCCCCTGGGCCTGTCGGGTTGGTGGAAGATTGTTATGGAGCATATTCTCTTTGGATTTTCTCACGAGAATGGTACACCACAAAACCGAGAATTTCTATAAGACATGGCAGCCCTTTTTGGAATACCTGGACACAGATTTATCTGCCACACTAACAAGGGCTTTTACATAGCTGTAATGATTGTGTTTTATGAGCCCAACATCCAGCGGGGGGGGGGGCTGCAAATGTATGAATAGATGAAAATTTATGTTCTTGCTGTTCAAGTGAGTGTTTTGATTTGCTGTGTTGTATTATTAGTCATTATTTATTTGTTAAGTAGTTGGTACATGAGGGCAGTTTTGGTGTTTTACATTTGTTTTTGGTGTTCCTTCTTTGTATTGTTTTAAATTGTCTTGTTTTGTGCCTGTTGTAATATCAAAAAATCTATTTTTTAATAAAAATATATTTTTGAAAAAAGCTTACAGCTGTGAAAGCCAATATTCATTATCAGCAGGGGAGTGTCCGAATAAAGCAAATCATTTCCCTCTTGCACTGTGTATGGAGCTCTGTAAAAGGAACTGCAATAACATAGAACACAGAACAGTACAGCACAGGAACAGGCCTTTTGGCCCACGATGGTGTGCCAAACGTGATGCCAAGTTAAACTAATCCCTCCTTGCCTATTCATGAGCTTATCTAAAAGTCCCTTAAATACCTCATTGTACCTGCCTCCAACCCCACCCCAGGCAGCATGTTCCAGACTCCTACCACTCTCTATGTATAAAAACTCACATCTCCTTTGAACTTTCCCCCCTCACCTTAAATGCATGCCCCCTACTTTTAGACATTTCAACTCTGGGAAAAAATTCTGACCGTCAACCCTATCTGTGCTTCTCATAATTTTAGAGACTTCTCTCAAGTTCATCAACCTCCACTGCTCCAGAGAAAACAACTCGAGTTTTTCTAGCCTCTCCTTATAGCTCTTATCCTCTAATCCAAGCAGCATCCTGGTAAACCTCCTCTGCACCCTCTTCAAATCCTTCACATTCTTCCTGAAATGTGGCAACCAGAATTGAACACAATACTCTAAGTGCGGCCTAACCAAAGGCTTATAAAGCTGCAACATGACATCCTGACTCTTGTACTGAATTCCCTGACCAATAAAGGCAAGCAAGCCATATGCCTTCTTTACCAGCCCACCTACTTGTGTGGCCATTTTGAGGGAGCTATAGACTTGAACCCCAAGATGCCTCTGTATGTCAATAAGAAGGACTGCATCCTTCATCCAAGCTGCTGTTGATGTCCTCTGTCCTGTTTATATCCCAGGGTCAGAGTCAGGCTGAGGACCAGCCCATCGATGGTCAAACAACAAGCTGTTGACTGTTTCCCAAAAAGCATTTTCAGTCGTGTGTGTGTGTGTGTGTTTGTCTGTGCGTGTCTCTGCGTGTGTGTGTCTGTATGTGTGTGTGTGAGTTGTGTATGTCTATGTGTCTGTGTATGTCTCTGTGTGTGTGCGTGTGGCTGTCTGTGTGTGTGTGTGTGTGGCTGTCTGTGTCTGTGTATGTTTCTGCGTGTGTGTGTCTGTATGTGTGTGTGTGAGTTGTGTATGTCTATGTGTCTGTGTATGTCTCTGTGTGTGTGCGTGTGGCTGTCCGTGTGTCTGTGTGTGTGTGTGGGGCTGTCTCTGTCTGTATATGTCTCTGCGTGCATGTGTAAATGTGTGTGTGTGGGGGTGTGTCTGTGTGTGTCTGTGGGACCGAAGGGCCTGTCTCCTTGCTGTCGAACTCTATGACTTAGAATAAGTGGCGGTAAAGTTGAATGCATGGCTGATAATCACTTTCTGAGAGAAGCTAGTAAAAATCCTTTAACTCTATTTCAGTTTTGCTGTGAGTCATTACTGGCCTTAAAGCTGGTAAGTGTTCATAGAATCACACAACCCAGGAGAATGCCATTACTGTGCCTATGCCAGCTCTCTGAAAGATCTACCCAGTTGGTCCTTTCCCCATATCCTTACAATCTTTCTTTTCCTTTATGTGTTGCTCTTATTCCATAAGCTGTAGGAGCAGCAGTAGGCCATTCAGCCCATTGAGGTAAAAACAATGACTGCAGATGCTGGAAACCAGATTCTGGATTAGTGGTGCTGGAAGAGCACAGCAGTTCAGGCAGCATCCAAGGAGTAACGAAATCGACGTTTCGGGCAAAAGCCCTTCATCAGGAATAAAGGCAGAGAGCCTGAAGCGTGGAGAGATAAGCTAGAGGAGGGTGGGGGTGGGCCCCACTCACCTATTGTACTCTATGCTACTTTCTCCCCATCCCCACCCTCCTCTAGCTTATCTCTCCACGCTTCAGGCTCTCTGCCTTTATTCCTGATGAAGGGCTTTTGCCCGAAACGTCGATTTCGCTGCTCCTCGGATGCTGCCTGAACTGCTGTGCTCTTCCAGCACCACTGATCCATTCAGCCCATTGACTCTGTTCCACCATTCAATGAGATCATAGCTGACCTGGTCATCCTCAACTCCACTTCCCTGCCTTTTCCCCATAACCCTTGACTCCTCACTGAGTAAAAGTCTGTCTCAGTCTTGGATATACTTAAAGACCCAGCCACGACAGCCCTGTGTGGTAAAGAATTCACCAGATTCACTCCCCTCAGAGAGAAGACATTCCTTTACATCTCCGTCTTAACATGTAAAACCTTATTCTGAGGTGATGCACTCTGGCCCTAGACTCTGCCACAAGAGGAACCAAACTTTCTGCATTGACCCTGTCAAACCCCTCAGAATCTTGTATGTTTCAATGAGGTCTTCCCTCATCCTTCTAAACTACAGCAAATATATTTGGATTACTATTGAATGCACTTCCACTGACCTTGGCTGGTGCATTGTGGAGCATGATTGGAAATGAGCAAACCTTAGATGCCAATGAGACCATAAGACCATAAGGCATAGGAGCAGAAATTAGACCATTCAGCCCAACGAGTCTGCTCTGCCATTCAATCATGGCTGATAGGTTTTCCAACCCCATTTTCCTGCTTTCTCCTGTAATTGCTGATCCTCTTCGGCACGGTGGCTCAGTGGTTAGCACTGCTGCCTCACAGTGCTAGGGAGCCAAGTTCGATTCCCACCTTGGAGAACTGACTGTGTGGAGTTTGTACATTCTTCCTGTGTCTGCGTGGGTTTCCTGTGGTTTCCACCCACAGTTCACAGATGTGCGGGTCTGGTGGATTGGCTATGCTAAATTGCCCATAGTGTTCAGGGGTGTGTAGGCTAGGTGAAAAGTCAGGGAAAAATGTGGGACAATGTGGGTTACTCTTCAGAGGGTGGGTGTGGGCTTGTTGGGTCAAAGGGCCTGTCTCCATACTGTAGGAATAATAAAAAAAATTTCTTTCTCAGCATTTTATTATACAATGAAACAACCATCAAGCAGGACATGCAATTACTTTGTATAAGTAGCAGAGAAGTATTTTGAAGCCGTGTTCGTTATCAGGAAGGCACCTGCATCTGACCAGGAGCTGAAGGGTCTGATAAACAGATATATCCTGACCTAGTGTCAGAGGCTATGTTTAACAAGCTGCTAATGTTAGTTCACAACCCTCTAATCAGAAGCACACACAGCCCTCAACCAAATCCACTGGGAAACCAATATCCAAGATATATTTAGAAACAAGATCGTTTAAAAAAAAAGGTGACACGCACACGAAAAACACAAGTTCCAGTTTCTCTCCTTATCCCTTGTCTCAGACATTTGTCAAGAATAGGGAAGAGAGGACATTGGGGTTAAATAGCTCCTGGAGAGAAAGAAGGTGTACTGAGGCGGATGGAGACAATATCCAAATGTCAGCATTTCATCTGGGAATAGAATGGAGCCAATGTCTTAGAGAATCACAAAGAGTGAGTCTTCAGGGTCAAAAAAATCATTCCTACAATACAAAATTCTTGCCAAATGCTGGAACATTTGGTCGTTTTATTCATATCTACCTGTCCCTTCACATCTGTCTAATCCCCTTTTGCTGAGATCCCATATCTGCCTGTCTCCCACACCTGTCTGATTTCCTCCTCCCACATCAGTCTGTTGTCGACCCCCGTCTCCCCACCCTTCCACATTTGCCTCTCCTCCACACGTGTGGTATCCCAGATCTGTCTGGGCCACCACATCTATCTATTCCTTCCACATGCATCTGCTATGCCAGCTGGAGGCTAGAATTGCACAGAGCAGTAAAAACTACTTCCAGAATCCAACTCTGAAATCATGCCTTTCTAAAAACACTCACAGTGAGTTAGAGGAGGCCTAGCATTCAGTAAAATCAGTGAACTGCAGTCCCCTCCTCCCAGATTTGAGGTTGAACAGCAGGATATTGTGTCTGGAAGTGTCTCTAACACGGGTGGGGTTTCTAATTCAGAGACAGGTGTTGGGTATTGGACCCAGGGGCTCTTTGGCTAATTAAAGTGCTTGCCCCACGGTTAGAGAGAGGCTAGTGACTGCCTAGGTAGTGGTGAATTTCTTCTGCACTCTTTCTAGTTTAATAACATCCTTCCTTTAACAAAAACCGAGCACAATACTCCAAGAGTAGGAACACAACTCCAAAGTTGTAGATGTGCAGTGTACAGGGATTTCGGAATAACTATAGTGTGCGAAAAAAATCATATCATGTGTTGCTTTTTCTGACACTCGCCACTTTGAAAACACATCCACTTTGTGGGAGACCAAGGTGAAGAGACTCACTGAGGAACATTTGTACATTGTGTGTTACATGATGTAGTTTTTTTTATTACAGGCAATAATCCTAACCCAAATGGTCACAATCAGGGGGCACAGGCTGAGGATAAAGAATGAAACAACCACAGGCGACAGCAGGAAATTTAATGTTTTTAACCAGAAACTGCCTGGAAAGATGCTGGGAACAGTTTCAGTAGGAACTTTCAAACAGAACTGGATATTTGCAGGGGAAATGTCTACAGGTCTATAGGGAGAGAGTGAGGGATTGTGTCTAAATAAACAGAGCATTCAAAGGAGCAGCACAGGGATAATGGAGCAAAGCTCCTCCTTCTGCTCTGTGACATTGGATTTCCGACGATACCCTGTCTCCTTGGAGGATCAACATCAGTCTGGTTTGCTGAAACAACCTGCTGCCTCACCGTTCCACTATCTGTCATCTCTGCACCTCTCTATCATCCAGTCTCCATTTTTTGTTTCCTTTATCTCTTAATTTTCCTTAATCTCTTTGATACTGATGAAAGGTTCTCAACTTGAAATGTCAGAACTTTTTCTCTCTCGCTCTCTCTTCAAAGACAATGTTGAAGATTTTCCAGCAACTTGTTGTCTTCATTTCAGATTTCCAGTCTTCTGTGTTCACTCTCTTATTCTCCTTTTCTGAATCCTACCCTAACCCTGCACCGAACTTTAAATTCGCTCCTAATCTTAATCTTAACTCTCAACTCAACTCTGACCCTAACCCTAACACTAATCTTAACCCTAACTCTATCTCTAACACTAATCCTAACCTGAACTCTAACCCTAACCCTAATCCTAACTCTAACACTAATCCTAACCTGAACTCTAACCCTAACACTAATCCTAATTCTAACACTAATCCTAACCCTAACTCTAACCCTAACCCTAATCCTGACTCTAATACCAATGCTAATCCTAACTCTAACCACAACCCTTAACCTAACCCAAACCCAAACCCAAACTCTTTCACTGTGTTAATCTAACCCTAACCCTAACCCTAGCACTGGTGAGCTGTCTATCTCTAACAGACTGACTGCCTGCTGCTGCTCCAATCTGTGCAGATGCCTTGCCGTGTTACTGACTTAAAGTGAATTACACAATGTATAGACAAAAGACAACATTTATTCTGGTTTGTTTAGTACATGACACTGGACTGGGCTAAAACATCTTACGCACACACACACATACACGCTTAAAGATATTTACAAGATTTAGAATATTGGGGTTTTTTCAAGGTAGGGCGTGCCCTTCTGAAAAACAATTTGCAATATTTTGTTATAAAGAGCATTGAGTTGGTGGAAACCAACACTCTTCAGATGGAGTTCTCATGGAAAAGGTCATTGTAATTGTAACTGAAGTGCCAGTGATCGCGAGTGCAGTGTTCATGTTCACTGTGGGGATAATGAGAATTTGAACAGTTTCCCAATCTCTGCAGCACCTGGGCATCGAACTGGTATGTTAACTTTCTGCGCACTTTCACAATCTCGCCTGTCCGGCTGTAGTTTCTCAGAGCCCGAGCCATTTTCTGGTAGGTCATGGTTTTCCGGTTGCCCTTTCTCCTGCCCCACATCTCCGCCACTTTCTCCTTGTTCTTGGAGACGAACTGGAACACACCACTCTTTCTGTCCACCCACTGAATGCAGTCGGACATCTCGGAATCATGGAGAGACTCACTCAGGAATTCATAAAGACGGAGTCTCCTCCTGCCTGTAATGGAGTCCAGTGTTACCAAGGTCAACAAAGGTCAACAGAATTGCTACAGCACAAAGGGAGGCCATTTTAGTCATCAGCTCTTCAAACGAGCATCATACCCCATGGGAGGCTGTGTTTTTGGTATCATGGAATGTAACAGGGTCAGGAAAAGAGGGCAAATACTCCAAATCCACGCTTTAATCAGCACAGGATGTAGCCAGCAAAATACAGGGCGACTGCTGTATGTGCGGAATTGTTTCCTGAGGTTTCAGTTACCTGTAGTTTACCACAGCCCGAACATATTACAGGGAACATTCCAGAACCAGGGCCCAGGGGGCTGCCGGGAAGGTAAATTCCCCGTTTAACTGAACAGTTTTGCTACTATCTGCAGTTTTGGGCTTCTACAGTAGGTTTAGGAATGTAACCCCTCACCCCCACCCCACCATGACTAAGGGGTGGGGGACTACTGTAAAAGTAAAATATAGCAAATGCAGGAAATTTGAAATGGAAACAGAAACAGTGGAAAGAGAAACAGAGTTGACTAATTTGGAACTGATGAGTCATACTGGGCTCTAGCATTTCTCTCTCCACAGACACTCAGATATGCTGAGTTTCTCCAGCACTTCCTGCCCTTGACACCGGAGTTAATCAGTGCATCCGGATTAAGGTCCGAATAGCTGGGGTTAAAACAATTGAGAATTGTTTAATTGTGTCATAGTGTGACAGCAGAACACAATCTACAGAGAAATCTGTCCAAATAATTGAGGGGATGATTAAGACAGGATTGAAAACAACAAATGCAGCATCCATGGAGAGAGAGCAAGCTAACGTTTCAAGTCTAGACGACTCTTCATCAGAGCTGAAGGGAAGTGTAACCCATTGTGATTTCCAGCGTTTTTTTTGTTTTCAGTAGAAATTCCAGTTTCTGCAGTAATTTGTCCCTCCACTAGAAGCAGAATGGGTATGTTATAGAGGGGTGGGATATGGGTATGTTATGAAGGGGTGAGGGAGGATATGGGAGGTGGGATATGGGTATGTTATAGAGGGGTGGGGAAGGATATGGGAGGTGGGATATGGGTATGTTATGAAGGGGTGGGGGAGGATATGGGAGGTGGGATATGGGCATGTTATGAAGGGTGGGGGAGGATATGGGAGGTTGATAAAGGGAAGTGAGAGGACTAACCTTTTCCTTGCCTCGGGATAAACAAATCTTGAAAGTGATTGTCTGGAAAATAACTTGGAAACTGGGAGCCATTGTTGTGTGCGAGCTTGTTGTTGTCAAGGTTAATATCCATCTGCAGATATAAACAATGAAACTTTGTTAAAATCACAGGGTTAGACAAAACTCACCTCTTTATGAGTCAGGCTGTGACCTTACTTGGTTCATGGATCTTGAAAGGAGAAGTTCTTTGTCAGTTGAATCTGGAACATGCTTAATATTGAGCACTTCCTTTTGAATATCTCTTCAGAGATTTTGCAATCTGAACTCCAATAACACAAACAATAAGGAATCTATACATTCGTTCAGTGCTCCCATTGGCTCAACCATTCCAAATCGGGGAAAGAAAGCCACCATTCAGTTATACAAGGGGCCAGCAAAGAGCCAACTGTCAGATCGACCTGTGCCCTTTTTATTTAAATGGATGTCACCTGAAGAACTCCTCTTTGAGAACAAACACAAGGGGCTTTTTGGCACATTTTGGCCACAGTGAGAAGGTTAAAGGGCACAGTCTATCACCATTTGATGGGAAATGGGCTCATTCAACAATAAAGAAGGTGGGCTAGAAACAATTTTGGGTGAAATTCATAAAGATAGCCCCGTACATAAAACCGTTGTCACAGTCTGAGAATGGTATCGTCTGAGAATGCAATAGTCTGAGAATGGCATAGTCTGAGATTGGCATAATCTGAGAGTGGAATCGTCTGAGAATGGTATAGTCTGAGAATGAGCTGAAAATGTGTTGCTGGAAAAGCGCAGCAGGTCAGGCAGCATCCAAGGAACAGGAGAATCGACGTTTCGGGCATAAGCCCTTCTTCAGGAATGAGGAAAGTGTGTCCAGCAGGCTAAGATAAAAGGTAGGGAGGAGGGACTTGGCAGGGGGTCTGAGAATGGTATAGTCTGAGAATAGTATTGTCTGAGAATGGTATAGTCTGAGAATAGTATTGTCTGAGAATGGTATAGTCTGAGAATAGTATTGTCTGAGAATGGTATAGTCTGAGAATAGTATTGTCTGAGAATGGTATAGTCTGAGAATAGTATTGTCTGAGAATGGTATAGTCTGAGAATAGTATTGTCTGAGAATGGTATAGTCTGAGAATAGTATTGTCTGAGAATGGTATAGTCTGAGAATGGTATCGTCTGAGAATGGTATCGTCTGAGAATAGTATCGTCTGAGAATGGTATAGTCTGAGAATAGTATTGTCTGAGAATGGTATAGTCTGAGAATAGTATTGTCTGAGAATGGTATAGTCTGAGAATAGTATTGTCTGAGAATGGTATAGTCTGAGAATAGTATTGTCTGAGAATGGTATAGTCTGAGAATAGTATTGTCTGAGAATGGTATAGTCTGAGAATAGTATTGTCTGAGAATGGTATAGTCTGAGAATAGTATTGTCTGAGAATGGTATCGTCTGAGAATAGTATCGTCTGAGAATGGTATAGTCTGAGAATGGTATAGTCTGAGAATGGTATCGTCTGAGAATAGTATCATCTGAGAATGGTATAGTCTGAGAATGGTATCGTCTGAGAATGGTATCGTCTGAGAATAGTATTGTCTGAGAATGGTATAGTCTGAGAATGGTATCGTCTGAGAATGGTATAGTCTGAGAATGAAGGCTAGAGCATTCAGGAGAGATGTTAGGAAGCACTTCTACACAAACAGGGTAGGAGAGGTTTGGAACTCTCTTTCACAAATGGTAGTGGATGCTAAATAAGTTAAAATTAAATCTGAGATAGGTAAATTTTGTTGAGAAGAGGTACTAAGGGATATGGGCCTAAGGCAGATAGATGGATTGAGGCCACAGATCAGCCATAATCTCACTGAATGACAGAACAGCTTCAACAGGCTGAGTGGCCTACTCCTGTTCCTGTGTTCCAAAATGGGGAAAAGGGGAGGGTTTGGTAAAGCTGCCCTAACTCCATTGTTCTCTCCACAAGTTCTGACTGACCTGATGAGACACTCCACTATGACTGGATTTGTTTAAAATACATGGACAGGGAGCACAGCACTGTCACAGCGTTTGCTATAGTTGCAACAATTTGAACTGTCAATTAAGTCATTTTAATTCCAATTACTACTGTTTAGTACTTGGTTTTTGGTGGAGGGTGGGAGGGCTGGATTAAGAATGATGCAGATTTCCCTTTCAGAAACAGCTTTTCACAAATTGAGTAACTCTGTTATCAAAGTATTTAGTGATATTATTGTCCAAAGACCCAGGTAATGTTCTGGAGACCCAGGTTCAAATCCGGGCTACGGCAAATGATGGAATCCAAATTCAATAAAAATCTGGAATTGAAAAATCTAATAGTGACCACTGTTGATTATTGTAAAAACTCACTGGGGTAGAAAACAGCAGCTTAGTAACACTCCAGATTCACAGTGATGTGGTTGACTGGTAACTACCCTCTGGCCAATAAGGGATTGGTAATAAATATACTGGCCAGTGATGCTCACATCTCAGGAAGAAATGATTAGAAAAATTACAAGCCATTTTGTGGAAACCCACAATGCCCAAATTGCTGGCTAAGTTGGCTGGAAGACTGGTTTGTGATGCAGACTGATGCTAACAGTGTGAGTTCAATTCCTGCACTAGCTGGGTTTACAGTGACAGATGCCGCGCCCCCTCACCCCACCCCCAACACCTCCCCTCCCCCAAACCATCTGAGGCATGGTGACCCTCGGGGTAAACCACCATCGGTCATCTTTCTTTAGTGAGAGGATGAGATTTTGGTGACTTCACCTTTATTAATTACAAGAGATATTTCAAGTACAGTCGATTCTGCTATGACAGGCTTTTATTCAAAGTGAATAGGCTTTAACACGTTTGAAGGATTTAGACTGTTATCTGTAGAATGTGAACTTTCCTTACCTATCTTGGTTATAACAATTCCTGAGGAAGGGCTTATGCCCGAAATGTCGATTCTCCTGCTCCTTGGATGCTGCCTGACCTGCTGCGTTTTTCCAGCAACACATTTTTCAGCTCTGATCTCCAGCATCTGCAGTCCTCACTTTCTCCTATGACAATTCCATCCCCATTAGTTTAAGTGGTGCTGTTGTTACATAATTTTCTTATAACATGTGATCGCATGGGAATAGAAGTATCAGTTTCTCCTTGGAGTGCCATGGGATCATGAAGACCCACCTGAACCGTTGGATCAGGCAGACTTTGGGGGTTCATGTTTTTGTGAGGTTCAGATCCTCCATCACAGAAACACGCCATTCCAGTCAACTCGCATTTACCCCTCACACAAATTTTCTTCCAGCCACTTCCATCTAAACCTAATCATGATGGGTCTCTTTTCCCCATGGCTTCCTTTGGCCTTCCCCCTAAATGCCTCCAAACTGTTTGACTGAACCATTTGTCATGCTGGGAATTCCTCAGTCTCAGCACTCCCAGGCTCTCGGAGTTTACACTGAATCTCCCCACAGGGTTTATCAGTGACGTATGTCTATGATTGGTGGTTTTGCTTCCCAGCCCCTTTCAAATCCCTCCAGAAATCTTTAAAACCAGCCCTCCAGCTCCTCTTCTCTCGGGCAAAAGGACTGTTCAATCTTTTCTGAAAGGCTTGCTCTCTCAGTTCTGGCATCATTCTTGTAAATCTTTACTGGCATCTCCCAGGGCCTGCCTGTCCGTTTTCGAAAATGATCGAGAGAGAGAAGATAATTTCTGACAATGTAGCTCTCTCACCATCTCACTCTCAGGGTCGGGTGTGACAATGCAGCGATTCCCGGCCTGAACATTGAACCAAAGAGTCAACTCTGCCAAGGCAAACTCCAGTGACCATGTGTTCGGCTCCCACTCCCCACCCCTGCTCCCATTAAGGTGATGTACAAAATAAGATGAGGTGAGGTCTGTTTCCCCCACTTCCAGCACCACCACCAACTGTCTACAAAGTCAGAAATGTGAAATCCATCAAACGCGTGAGGGGTTCAAACAGCTCTCAACCTCCATACTCCAACAAGGTGGGTAAGTTGACCAAATGTACGCAACAGATTTCGGTATACAGCACGGACCATGCATTCTACTGAATTTGTCCAGCAAGTATCCCTCCCCCTTCCTACATTGAGGGGGTGGTGGGGGTGGGGTGGGGGTGGGGGGGGCGTCAGGGTTCACTCTGGCTCTCGAACCAAGTCATGGCCAGGGACCCCAGACTCATCCCTCAGATACATCTCTGAGCACTGAGCTGTCTACAAGGATATACGATGTGGAGGTGCTGGCGGTGTTGGACTGGGGTGTACAAAGTTAAAATTCACACAACACCAGGTTATAGTCCAACAGGTTTATTTAGAAGCACTAACTTTTGGAGCACTGTTCCTTCATCAGGTATCTGTGGAACAGGATAATAAGACACAGAATTTATAGCAAAAGATCACAGTGTCGTGCAACTAAAACGATATATTGAACAAACCTAGATTGCTGTTAAGTCTTTCATCAGCTGTTAACTCTGCAACCCATTCGAAACGAAGGGAGGCTTAACAGCAATCTAGGTGTATTCAATATATCATTTCAGTCGCATGACACTGTAATCTTTTGCTATAAATTCTGTGTCTTATGATCCTGCTTCACAACCACCTGCTTCCAAATAAACCTGTTGGACTATAACCTGGTGTTGTGTGATTTTTAACTTTGTACAAGGATATAGACATCAGACAACATTATTGGTTAGTTACTCTTAGTCACTCTCTAATTCCCAGTTACTCTCTAATCACTAGAAGTTGCTGGAAAAGCTCAGCAGGTCTGGCAGCATCTGTGGGGAGAAATCAGAGTTAACATTTTGGGTCGAGTGATCCTGAAGGATATTTTTGTCTCTGATTTACAGCATCTGCAGTTCTTTCGCGTTTAACATTATAGTCACTATTCTCTTATTCCTTTACAAAATCAGGAGCAGAATGCACAGAGTTGGACCATTCTACCCATCCTGCCCCTACTGGCCCTTTCCAACAGCTGTCCATTAATCCCAGTCCATTACATTTTCCCTCCATTCACTCCGCACTCCCCGACCCCTTCTCTCCCAGTATTCATCCAATTCTCTTTTGAGGTTACTCCTGAATCTTTGCGTTCCAGACCCTGACTCACCGAGTGAAAACAAGACCCATATTTCCCTTGGGGAGTATTCATTGGCCCAACAGCCTACCTTCTTAGTTAATCCAATCAATTGTCATCAAACCATGCAGTCGCGCACACGCACGTCCCTCAACACTCAGTTTGTGAACTTACAGCATCCTGGAAATGTTGGGACTGTCCATTCAGGGGGCAGTAAGGGCCAGGACCGGTCTCTGGATAGTGCTGGAAGCTGTACATCGTGAATGATGGACCTTAACAAGAAAGGAACACAATTACCCAAAGAGACAGAGGCAAATAAACCCACTGATGCTGAGTGAAAGGAGCAGACTGAGATACTTGCTTGGTAGGTATTGGAGTCCAGCGTCCTGTCTGAACTGGGATGAGGGCTGCTGGTGTTGCTGATGGTGGATCACCTCAAACGCATCATTAAAAAGGGGGGTGTAGTTATCCTGCATGCAGCAACCCTGAGGGGTGGCGAGAGAAATGTGAAATAATGACAGCTACATGAGAAAGGTTTCAAGTACTTACAATTACATTTTTAAAAGTTTTAAATAGTGAGAGTGATATTAAAAAGTCTAAACAATTACACTTACATTTAAACAAGTTTTCAATATTTAAAGTTACATTTAAAAAGTTAGATACAGTTTTAGTTAAAGTTTAAAAAGTTTCAAATAATTAAAGTTACAATTTTCAAAAAATGATTTAAATAGTTACAGTTAAATTCTAAAAAGGTTTAAATATTTTAAATAACTTTAGATTAGATTCCCTACAGTGTGGAAACAGGCCCTTTGGCCCAACAAGTCCACACCGACCCTCCGAAGAGTAAGCCAGCCAGATCTGTTTCCCTCTGACTAATGCACTGAATACCTTGTATTCGCTATATAATTTAAACGGTTTAAATAATTATGTTTACATTTTTTAAAAAATGTTTAAATTGTTATATTGTTTTGTTTTAAAGTTTTGAATGGTTATTGTTAAATATTAAAAGGTTTTAAATAATTACATTTACATTTTCTAAAACGTTTAGTTACATTTTAAAAAGTTTTAAATAATTAGGTCTTTAAAAGGTTTAAATAATTATGATCAATTTTTGTTTAAAAAGTTTAAATAGTTACAGGTAAAACCTAAAAAAACTTAAATTTTTAACAAGTTTTAAATAATTGTAGTTACATTTTAAAAAAGAGTTAAATAGTTATGATTAAATTTTAAAAGATTTTATATAATTATAGCGACATTTTAAAAAAGGTTTAAATAATTGTAATTACATTTTTAGAAAAGATTGAAATAGTTATAGTTAAATTTTTTGAAATATTTTAAACAATTATAGTTACTTTTAAAATAGTTTTAAATAATTACAAAAGCAAATTACTGCTGTTGCTGAAAATGTCAAATTAAAACTGAAAACGCGGGTAAAGTAAGAAGGAACAGTCATTCTGGGCTCAAAACCTTAACTCTGCTTTTCCTGCACAGAGGCTGCCAGAACTGCTGAGTTTCTGCAGCATTCTCTGTTCAAATAGTTCTAATTACATTTCTTAATAAAGTTTTCAATAATCACAGTTAGCATTGCTTGGTCACGATTATTACAGCTTGATTTTTCTCAATCGACCATCAACACTGAGCAAAATCCAAGTGAAGGTTTGGGTTCGGCTTACCATGTTTCACACACAATAACGGGAGACCTGCAAAAACAAAAAGTGAAATGATACATTGATCCCATTCCGTTCAGGCAGAAGCGATGTCCCCGCGGGGATCAGCTTGATTCATTCTGGGCCGTTACGGGGGTGGGGGGTCTGGTGCCTGCTTTGTTTTCTAACCAGGGGTAAAATGCCATTTGTCCCGAGCCTCCTGTAGGTATGACTTACCTGTGCTAACTTCCCCAACTCTGAGCGATGCTGGCTTGAAACATTTTAAGTAGTGTAACTCCTGTCCCACGTCAGCCTGTCATTCGATCCTTTGCTGTTTGCTACATCTCCATCGGTTCAACATCCCCCTATGTGTTGGCAAGGCATTAAACCGAGTGCAAAAAAACAACAACACGACAGCCTTTAAATACTTTAACCAGGGCTAGGGATTTTTTTTCTCCCTCTCTCTGATGGAGTGTTACTTCCTCCTCTCTGGAGAAATGGTGAGTTTTAATCATGTACCGCAGAGTTATGTACTTTTGCAAAGTCATTCTCTTCTTGTGACTCAAAAAAAAATTCCTTTCTCCTCAAATGCCAGCAGATATTTTCCCTTCTTCCAAACCAATTCTGACCATGGACAGTTGGCTGATCAGACTGCCCACCTGCAACATATTAAAAGATAGTTTTATGATATGTGCAATAACAAACCCAGGTTTTATTTCTAAGCAAAATCTGTGAACTGGCCAAAAAGGCAGAAGCAGAATCCCTACAATGTGGAGGCAGGCCACTCAGCCCACTGAGGCCACAGGACCCTCTGAAGAGCATCCCACCCCTAACCAATCTCTTCACTTCTCATGGCCAATCCACTCTAACCTGCACATCGTTGGACCTTGGGGGGAATCCCACACAGACACAAGGAGAATGTGCAAACTCCACACAGACAGTCACCTGAGGCTGGAATCGAACCCAGGTTTCCTGGTGTTGGGAGGCTGCAGTGCTAACCACTGTGCCACCCCAAAATGCAGATTAATGTAACATTCTCAGATTTAAAGTGCTAAGGGCTACTCATGGGGGCACCCAGCACTCACCGTTGAGCCATGCTTTCCTGTAAAATTAAAATTTCACATAAATTTCAAACAAGTTCAGCTTCCCAGGAAGGGCTGGTGGGGATTTATTGTTAAAACAGACAAAATAAGCAGGATGAAGGAGTGAAGCCCCCCACCTCACCACTGGGGGGTTTTCTGGCGCTTGTAAATAATGATTACTCTGCTCAGAATACAACTACCAGTGGTTAAAGAAATGCTGGGAGATGTACAAGCTTTTGTTTAAATTCATTTGTGAGATTGTGTCATGGGAGATGTGATGGTGGGGGTGCAGGGGAGGGTTTGGTGATGGCGAGTGTTGTAGGTAATTGGGATCACTCCTGGGGCAAGGGGGCATGTAGAAGTTGCACTCAACTGAAGGTTCGCTGTTGGTGAGGGGTGAAAGTCATTTGTCAGCAAAGAAATGGAGACATCCTTTTCTTAAAAATGAAATTAAGTGCAAAGTGCTGCTGTTACTAATAACAGAAATATAATCAGAAAGTGCTGGAAAAACTCAGCAGGTCTGGCAGTGTCTGTGGAGAGAGAAACTGGAGTTATCATTTCAAATCCAATCTTTGGAAGTCAGTTCTGAAAAGGAGTCATCTTGTGTCATACTGAACTTGAAATATTAACTGTTCCTCTCTGCGCAGACCCTGCCAAGCCTGCTGAGTTTCTCCAGCATTCTTTGTTTTTCTTTCAGATTTCACAGCATTTTGCTTTCTAGCCAGATATACCATTATCTTGGTATCTAATGTTGCAGAATATGGGCAGCATGGTGGCTCAGTGATTAGCACCAGTGCCTAAAAATGCCAGGGACTTGGGTTTGATCACAGACTCAGATGATTGCCTGTGTGGAGTTTGCACACACTCTCCCAACGTCTGCGTGGGTTTCCTCCCACAGTCCAAAGGTGTGCAGGTTGGGTGAATTAGCCAAGCTAAATTGCCCATCATGTTCAGGGATGCATAGGTTAGGTGCATTGTTCAGGGGGGAATATAGGATAATGGGTCGGCTGGGATACTCGTCGGAGGGGTGGTGTGGACTTGTCGGGCCAAAGGGCCTGTTTCCACACTGTAGGGATTCTAATTCTAACTTCAAGGTGGATCTTATTTGCTATGAGATCCCTGATTGGGGCTGTAAATGTGGGCCAATCAGGGAGCCCTAGCTGACTGATATAAACAGGGGATTGGGGTTAAATTTAAAAAAAAAAGAACAGGAGTGTTCCTCTTCACTGTTTTGATCACACAGCACTGCCCTTTGATGTGAAGGGCAGTGCTTGTCACTGGCCACCCGGGTGTTTTCCTATCTTCGTGGTGGTGGAAATTGAATAAAGATTCGTGCACTTTGTGTCTTTCACTGTGTCTCACACCTGCACACACACACCATGGGTGCTGGGAAAAAAAATAAGCACTACTGCACTTAGGTGGTAGTGTGGGGGTTAAAAGGAAAAAAAAATAAAAAGGGGAGTGAAAAGGAAAAAGAAAACAAAAATAAACAGGGGATTCAGAGAGTCTCCCCTCTTCAGGTACTGACTCTGAGCTGGCCAATCTCAGTCCGTGTACTGTGCACATGCAAATAAAGGGTGACTTGGTGACAGAATATTGACCCCTGTGCAGTTATTTCACAACAACAGTAAATTGTCATGAGAACCCATCTGGTAGACTAATGCCTTCAGGGAGGGAAATCAGATCCTTACCTGATCTGGCCTACACGTGACTCCAGACCTTGACTCTTAAGTACCCTCAGAAATTCCTCTAGCAAGTCTCTAAGTTTCAGGGCAATTAGGGATGGGCAGAGATTCAGAAAGGAGAAAATGAGGACTGCAGATGCTGGAGATCGGAGTCAAGAGTGTGGTGCTGCAAAAGCACAGCAGGTCAGGCAGTGTCCAAGGAGCAGGAGAGTCAATGTTTCAGGTAAAAGCCTCATTCCTGATGAAGGCCTTATGCCTGAAACGTCGATTCTCCTGCACCTCGGATGCTGCCTGACCTGCTGCGCTTTTCCAGCACCACAGTCTCAACAGAGATTCAGAAAGCTTGGGCCTTCAAATTTCACCTCCGGGGTGGAGTGCAGCACATGTGGCTGTACCCCAATACCACATTGAGGGAATGCTACACTGTCAGCGACTCTGCTTTTCAACTGATTTGATAAATTGACATTCTCTCTGCCCTGTTAGAGTGCATCGTGTCATGGTGCCATTTGAAGAAATGTTGGGGAAGTCTTCCCTCACTGGACCCGAAACATTAATTCTGATTTCTCTCCTCAGACACTGCCAGACCTGCTGAGTTTTTCCAGCCATTTCTGAATGTGTTTTCAACACCTGCATTTCTTTTGGATTTTTTGCTGGGATGCGTTTGGCCATTTTCACACTCTTGGTTGTGGAAGCTTGCTGCGCATGCATTGACTGTCTTGTTTCCATCAGTATATACACTGAACACACTTCAAAAGACGTTGAGATATTTCAAGGGTTTGGAAGACACAATGGAAGTGCAACTCTTCTTTCTAACACTCCTGTCTCAGTATCTTATAAAGGTTTCCAGTTTGCAAATGGTTATTTGCATCTATGCTGCTTAACAGTGACTAGACCAAGTAAGTCATTCTATATGAAGTGTTTCTTGTAATTGATTAGTTCAGCAGGCTGTAGCTCAAGTGGTTTAGGATATCAAAACCATAACTTCCTTAGGTTTTTTTAAAATATAATGTTCTGACTGCTTTTAATGAGATTTATCAGAAAGTTACTGCGGAGTCCAAGGGTTAGACTATAAAGAGCGGTTACACCAA
Source organism: Chiloscyllium plagiosum (assembly GCF_004010195.1). NCBI lineage: Eukaryota > Metazoa > Chordata > Chondrichthyes > Orectolobiformes > Hemiscylliidae > Chiloscyllium > Chiloscyllium plagiosum. Next base: position 63,763,092 of record NC_057728.1, on the reverse strand, counting down.
CTAGGTTTGTGTTCCCAGGAATATGGAAGAATGTTGGGATTGGGGATTTGATTGGGAATTTAGCATTTTGCACAGAATTGACTGAGGTTGATGGGTAATTAGAAAGAAAGAGAGAACGAAAGAAAAAAAGAAAAAAAGGAGGGAGAGATGTTTCCCACTGAAGGGGGATGTTTAGGGTCAGGGATAACATTAAAGTGAGTCAGTAGAAACATTAAAAAACAGTTCTTCATGAAGAACAGGATGGTCAAAGTGTGGATCCCTCTCTCATTAAAAAAAACTAATTCTTGCTCAATTTATTATTTTAAATCCGAGACTGATAGGTTTTTGTTTCAAGAATTTGAAGCCAAATGTATCAATGCAGCTGAGATATTGGTCACTCCTAATCCCATTGTATTCGGAACAAAGTTAAGGGGCTGAATGGACTTCTGTTCTAATATTCCTGAACATACACTTGAGTAGAACAGAACTGGAAGATCATTTGGTGTGTTGGTGCACGTCTGGAAACAGTGCAAACTCACCCTGCGATCTTCCTCATTGTTGAGTATCTTGTGACACTAACAAAGAATGAAAGTGTGTTTGTTTTTTATTCAGTCAGGACGTGGGTGTCACTGGCTGGTCCGTTCCAAGTTCCCCTTGAGATGATGGCGGTGAGCTATCTCCTTGACCCGCTGCAGTGTGTGGGGGTATAGGAATGCCCACAATGCTATAAAGGAGGGAATTCCAGAATCCTGACCCAGTGACAGTGAAGAAATGGCAATATATTTCCAAATCAGGAAAATAAGTGGCTCGGAGGGGAACTTGCAGGAGGTGGTGTTTCCATACATCTGCAGCCCTTGCCCTTATGATAGAAATGGTCATGGGGTTTGGAAGGTGCTGTCTGAGGATCTGTGGTGAATTTCTGCAGGGTATCTTGTAGACAGTACACACTGCTGCTACTGAACGCTGGTGGTGGAGGGAGGGGATGTTTGTGGATGTGGTGCCAATCAAGCAGCTGCTTTTTCCTGGATGGTGTCGAGCTTCTCGAATGTTTTTGGAGCTGCACTCATCCAGGGAGGTGGGGAGTATTCCATCACACTCCTGACTTGTGCCTTGTAGATGGTGGACAGGCTTTGAGGTGTTAGGAGGTGAGTTATTCACCACAGTATTTATTGCCTCTGCTCTGCCCTGTCCAATTGTGTTTCTGGAAATCTATTGGTAATCCTTAGGATGTTGATAGGAGGGGATTCAGTGATGGCAACACCATTGACTGTCAAGGGAAAATAGTTAGGTTCTGTCTTGAGATGGTCATAGCCTGAGATTTGTGTGGTTTGAATGTTTCTGGATCAACTGGAGAGTGGATATGAAATGGCCAACTGAGAAATTTACTACTAGAAAGTATAAACTTTCAATAGTTTTTAAAAAAACACATAAAATATAAATCCCAAAATCTGAAAGTTATGCACTTGGACACTGGAATTTCTTTTTCTTCGTCCATGGTTTGAGGGAGTCACTGGCTGGCCCAGCATTTATTGCACATCCCGAGTTTAGGGTTAACCCCATTGCTGTGGGTCTGAAGTCACGTGTAGGCCAGACCAGGTAAGGATGGCAGTTTCCTTCCCTAACGGACATTAGTGAACCAGATGAGATTATTCACAGTGGTCACATGGTCAGCATTAGACTAGTTTTAATTTCTGATTTTTATTATTATTAAATTCAATTTCACTACCTGCCTTTGAAGGATTCATTCCCATGTCCCCATAACATTAGCCTTGGATTATGTTAGAGTCTAATCCCATTGTTTGCACTCAATTGAAGTTAATCTATTAACCAGCAGGAGACAGGAAAAAGTGATAACCAGCAATGAGTCTATTGCAGGATGAGATTACTTGCATCCACCAACAATCTGTCTTTAAGCCTCAAGCATTTACTGTATATTTATCTTTCTTTTCGTTGTGTATTTATTACTGACTTAGATGATGGATAGAGAGGCACAAAATCAAATCTGTCAATGACGCCATGATCAGCAACATAGAAGCACGGAGCTACAAAGACATTAATAATTACAGCAAATGGGCAAAACTATGGGGAAACCAACTTCATTATGCTCAAATGTAAGATTAAATTAACATTTTCCAATGAAGATCCTTTTTATTGTCGTGTGCACTACAGCACAGAAGGTCACAGCGAAAGGTCCTTACAATGGCTGTCTCTAACGGCTCTATCTTACAGACAAGTACAAAGGTACAAATCTTAAATACAGAAGAAGAATAAAAGGAAATGTATCACTTGCAGTCTAAAAAATAACATAGAAATATAGTTATAATATAGTTAAAGGATTGACATTACACGATGGTAAATAATTTCAATGAGCAGCAGCTTAGCAGGTGGTCTGCCCTCCCGCATCAAGTCCCAGTCCAACAGCCCCCAAGACCACTCCAAGCCCCAGACCGCTCTGCACCAATGGTCAGCTGCACCAAGGTAGGTCGCACTGTTCCAGAACCCATTCCCTTCGATCTGCTTCAGGACCCATTCCCCTCACTCTGCACTTGGACCCATTCCCCTCACTCTGCACTGGGACCCATTCCCCTCGCTCTGCACTGGGACCCATTCCCCTCAGTCTGCACTGGGACCCATTCCCCTCGCTCTGCACTGGGACCCATTCCCCTCGCTCTGCACTGGGACCCATTCCCCTCAGTCTGCACTGGGACCCATTCTCCTCACTCTGCACTGGGACCCATTCCCCTCACTCTGCACTGGGACCCATTCCCCTCGCTCTGCACTTGGACCTATTCCCCTCGCTCTGCAGTGGGACCCATTCTCCTCACTCTGCACTGGGACCCATTCCCCTCACTCTGCACTGGGACCCATTCCCCTCGCTCTGCACTTGGACCTATTCCCCTCGCTCTGTACTGGGACCCATTCTCCTCACTCTGCACTGGGACCCATTCCCCTCAGTCTGCACTGGGACCCATTCCCCTCACTCTGCACTGGGACCCATTCCCCTCGCTCTGCACTTGGACCTATTGCCCTCGCTCTGCACTGGGACCCATTCTCCTCACTCTGCAATGGGACCCATTCCCCTCGCTCTGCACTGGACCTCATTCGCCTCGCTCTGCACTAGGATCCATTCCCCTTGGTCTGCACTGGGACCCATTCCCCTCGCTCTGCACTGGGACCCATTCCCCTCGCTCTGCAGTTGGACCCATTCCCCTCACTCTGCACTGGGAACCATTCCCTTCGATCTGCTTCAGGACCCATTCCCCTCACTCTGCACTTGGACCCATTCCCCTCGCTCTGCACTGGGACCCATTCTCCTCACTCTGCACTGGGACCCATTCCCCTCATTCTGCACTGGGACCCATTCCCCTCGCTCTGCACTGGACCTCATTCCCCTCACTCTGCACTGGGACCCATTCCCCTCGCTCTGCACTGGGACCCATTCCCCTCACTCTGCTCTGGGAGGCATCCCCTCGCTCTGTACTGAGACCCATTCCCCCCGCTCTGCACTTGGACCTCATTCCCCTCGCGCTTCTCTGGGACACATTCCCCTCACTCTGCACTAGGACGCATTCCCCTCGTTCTGCAATGGGACCCATTCCCCTCGCTCTGCACTGGGACCGATTCCCCTCGCTCTGCACTGGGACCCATTCCCCTCACTCTGCACTGGGATCCATTCCCCTCGCTCTGCACTTGGACCCATTCCCCTCGCTCTGCACTGGGACCCATTCCCTTCGATCGGCTTCAGGACCCATTCCCCTCGCTCAGCACTGGGACTCATTCCATTTGCTCTGCACTGGGCCTCATTCCCCTCCCTCAGCACTGGGACCCATTCCCCTCGCTCTGTACGTGGACCCATTCCCCTCACTCTGCTCTGGGAGGCATTCCCCTTGCTCTGTACTGAGACCCATTCCCCTCGCTCTGCACTTGGACACATTCCCCTCGCTCTGCACTGGGAACCATTCCCCTCGCTCTGCATTGGGACCCATTCCCCTCACTCTGCACTGGGATCCATTCCCCTCGCTCTGCACTTGGACCCATTCCCCTCGCTCTGCACTGGGAACCATTCCCTTCGATCTGCTTCAGGACCCATTCCCCTCGCTCTGCACTGGGACCCATTCCCCTCACTCGGCACTGGGACCCATTCCCCTCACTCTGCACTGGGACCCATTCCGTTCACTCTGCACTGGGACCCATTCCCTTCGCTCTGCACTGGACCTCTTTCCCCACACTCTGCACTAGGACCCATTCCCCTCGCTCTGCACTAGGACCCATTACCCTCGCTCTGCACTGGGACTCATTCCATTTGCTCTGCACTGGGCCTCATTCCCCTCCCTCAGCACTGGGACCCATTCCCCTTGTTCTGCACTGGGACCCATTCCCCTCATTCTGCACTGGGACCCATTCCCCTCGCTCTGCACTGGACCTCATTCCCCTCACTCTGCACTGGGACCCATTCCCCTCGCTCTGCACTGGGACCCATTCCCCTCACTCTGCTCTGGGAGGCATTCCCCTCGCTCTGTACTGAGACCCATTCCCCTCGCTCTGCACTTGGACCTCATTCCCCTCGCGCTTCTCTGGGACACATTCCCCTCACTCTGCACTAGGACGCATTCCCCTCGTTCTGCAATGGGACCCGTTCCCCTCGCTCTGCACTGGGACCCATTCCCCTCGCTCTGCACTGGGACCCATTCCCCTCACTCTGCACTGGGATCCATTCCCCTCGCTCTGCACTTGGACCCATTCCCCTCGCTCTGCACTGGGAACCATTCCCTTCGATCGGCTTCAGGACCCATTCCCCTCGCTCTGCACTGGGACCCATTCCCCTCACTCAGCACTGGGACCCATTCCCTTCGCTCTGCACTGGACGTCTTTCCCCACACTCTGCACTAGGACCCATTCCCCTCGCTCTGCACTAGGACCCATTCGCCTCGCTCTGCACTGGGACTCATTCCATTTGCTCTGCACTGGGCCTCATTCCCCTCCCTCAGCACTGGGACCCATTCCCCTCGCTCTGTAATGGGACCCATTCCCCTCACTCTGCACTGGGACCCATTCCCCTCGCTCTGCACTTGGACCTATTCCCCTCGCTCTGCACTGGGACCCATTCCCCTCGCTCTGTACTGGACCCATTCCCCTCGCTCTGCACTGGGACCCATTCACTTCACTCTGCACTGGGACCCATTCCCCTCACTCTGCACTGGGACGCATTCCCCTCGCTCTGCTCTGGGCCTCATTACCCTCGCTCTGCACTGGGACCCATTCCCCTCGCTCTGCACTGGGCCTCATTCCCCTCCCTCTGCTCTGGGACACTTTCCTCTCACTCTGCACTGGGACCCATTACCCACACTCTGCAACGGGGCCCATTCCCCTTGCTCTGCACTGAGAACAACTCCCCTCGCTCTGCACTGGGACCCATTCCCCTCGCTCTGCACTGGGACCCATTCCCCTCGCTCTGCACGTGGACCCATTCCCCTCACTCTGCTCTGGGAGGCATTCCCCTTGCTCTGTACTGAGACCCATTCCCCTCGCTCTGCACTTGGACCTCATTCCCCTCGCGCTTCTCTAGGATACATTCCCCTCACTCTGCACTAGGACGCATTCCCCTCGTTCTGCAATGGGACCCATTCCCCTCGCTCTGCACTGGGACCCATTCCCCTCGCTCTGCACTGGGACCCATTCCCCTCACTCTGCACTGGGATCCATTCCCCTCGCTCTGCACTTGGACCCATTCCCCTCGCTCTGCACTGGGAACCATTCCCTTCGATCTGCTTCAGGACCAATTCCCCTCGCTCTGCACTGGGACAAATTCCCCTCACTCGGCACTGGGACCCATTCTCCTCACTCTGCACTGGGACCCATTCCCCTCACTCTGCACTGGGACCCATTCCCTTCGCTCTGCACTGGACCTCTTTCCCCACACTCTGCACTAAGACCCATTCCCCTCGCTCTGCACTAGGACCCATTCCCCTCGATCTGCACTGGGACTCATTCCATTTGCTCTGCACTGGGCCTCATTCCCCTCCCTCAACACTGGGACCCATTCCCCTTGTTCTGCACTGGGACCCATTCCCCTCGCTCTGCACTGGGACCCATTCCCCTCGCTCTGCACTGGGACTCATTCCATTTGCTCTGCACTGGGCCTCATTCCCCTCCCTCAGCACTGGGACCCATTCCCCTCGCTCTGTAATGGGACCCATTCCCCTCGCTCTGCACTGGGACCCATTCCCCTCACTCTGCAATGGGACCCATTCCCCTCGCTCTGCACTGGGACCCATTCCCCTCGCTCTGCACTGGGACCCATTTCCCTCACTCTGCACTGGGACCAATTCCCCTCGCTCAGGACTGGGACCCATTCCCCTCAATCTGCACTGGACCCATTCCCCTCACTCTGCACTGGGACCCATTCCCCTCCCTCTGCTCTGGGACCCATTCCCCTCACTCTGCTCTGGGGCCTGTTCCCGTCGCTCTGCACTAGGACCCATTCCCCTCGCTCTGCACTAGGACCCATTCGCCCCGCTCTGCACTGGGACTCATTCCATTTGCTCTGCACTGGGCCTCATTTCCCTCCCTCAGCACTGGGACCCATTCCCCTCGC
>NC_057728.1:63751676-63756018 GCF_004010195.1 Chiloscyllium plagiosum | reverse complement strand
GTGTACTGTAACCCAATCCCCTGACTCTACACTGGGACCCATTCCCCTCACTCTGCACCGGGACCCAGTCCTCTTACTCTGCACTGTAACCCACTCCCCTCGCTCTGCACTGGGCCTCATTCCCCTCCCTCTGCTCTTGGACCCAATCCCCTCACTCTGCACCTGGACCCATTCCTCTTCCTCTAAACTGTAACCCACTCCCCACGCTCTGCACTGGGACCCAATCCCCTCCTTCTGCACTGGGATCCATTCCCCTCACTCTGCACTGGGACCCACTCCTCGCTCTGCACTGGGACACATTCCCCTTGCTCTGCACCGGGACCCATTCCTCTTCCTCTGCACTGTAACCCACTCCCCTCGCTCTGCACTAGGACCCATTCTCCGCACTCTACACTGGGATCCATTCCCCTTGCTCTGCACTGGGACCCATTCCCCTCACTCAGCTCTAGGACCCGTTCCCTTCGCTCTGCACTGTGATCTATTCCCCTTGCTCTGCTCGAGGACCCAGTCCCTTCGCTCTGCACTGGGACCCATTCACCTCGCTCTGCACTGGGAACCATTCCCCTCGCTCTGCACTGGGACACATTTCCCTTGCTCTGCACTGGGACCCATTCTTCTCACTCTGCAATGGGACCCAGTCATCTCATGCTGCACTGGGACCCATTCCACTCACTCTGCACTGGGACCCATTCCACTCACTCTGCACTGTGATTCATTCCCTTCGCTCTGCACTGTGACCCATTCCCCTCACCCTGCATTGGGGACCATTCCCCTTGCTCTGCATTGGTGACCATTCCCCTCGCTCTGCAATGGGACCTGTTCCCCTCGCTCTGCACTGGGACCCATTCCCCTCGCTCTGCACTGGGCCTCATTCCCCTTGCTCTGCACTGGGACCCATTCCCCTCGCTCTACACTGGGACTCATTCCCCTCGCACTGGACTGGGACCCATTCCCTTCGCTCTGCACAGGGACCCCTTCCCCTCGCTCTGCACTGGGACCCATTCCCCTCACTCTGCACTGGGACCCATTCTCCTTGCTCTGCACTGGGACCCATTCCCCTCACTCTGGACTGGGACCCCTTCCCCTCGCTCTGCATTGGGGACTATTCCTCTTGCTCTGCACTGGGACCCATTCCCCGTGCTCTTCACTGGGACCCATTCCCCTTGTTCTGCATTGGGGACTATTCCCCTCGCTCTGCACTGGGACCCATTCCCCTCACTCTGCACTGGGACCCATTCCACTCGCTCTGCACTGGGACTCATTCCCCTCGCTCTGCACTGGAACCCATTCCCCTCATTCTACACTGGGCCTCATTCCCCTTGCTCTGCACTGGGACCCATTCCCCTCACTCTGCACTGGTTCTAATTCCCCTCGCCCTGCACAGGGACCCATTCCCCTCACTCTGCACTGGGACCCATTCCCTCGCTATGCACGGAGGACCATTCACATTGCTCTACACTGGGGGCCATTACCCTCGCACTGCACTAGGACCCATTCCCCTCGCTCTGCACTAGCACCCATTCCCTTCGCACTCCACTGTGACCCACTCCCCTCGCTCTGCACCGGGGTCCATTCCCCTCGCCCTACTCCAGGATCCATTCCATTCACTCTGCACTGGGCCTCATTCCCGTTGCTCAGCACTGGGACGCATTCACCTCGCTCTGCACTGGGACCCATTCTATTCGCACTGCACTGGGCCTCATTCCCCTCCCTCTGCTCTGAGACCCATTCCCCTTCCTCTGCACTGTAACCCACTCACCTCGCTCTGCACTGGGACGCATTCCACTCTCTCTGCACCGGGAGCCCTTCCCCTTCCTGTGTACTGTAACCCAATCCCCTGACTCTACACTGGGACCCATTCCCCTCACTCTGCACCGGGACTCAGTCCTCTTACTCTGCACTGTAACCCACTCCCCTCGCTCTGCACTGGGACCTATTCCACTCTCTCTGCACCGGGAGCCCTTCCCCTTCCTGTGTACTGTAACCCACTCCCCTCGCTCTGCACTGGGCCTCATACCCCTCCCTCTGCTCTTGGACCCAATCCCCTGACGCTACACTGGGACCCATTCCTCTCACTCTGCACCGGGACCCAGTCCTCTTCCTCTACACTGTAACCCGCTCCCCACGCTCTGCACTGGGACCCATTCCCCTGACTCTGCACTGGGACCCATTCCACTCACCCTGCATTGGGGACCATTCCCCTCCTTCTGCACTGGGACACATTCCCCTCACTCTGCACTGGGACCCATTCCCCTCACCCTGCACTGGGACCCATTCCCCTCACCCTGCATTGGGGACCATTCCCCTTGCTCTGCATTGGTGACCATTCCCCTCGCTCTGCAATGGGACCTGTTCCCCTCGCTCTGCACTGGGACCCATTCCCCTCACTCTGCACTGGGCCTCATTCCCCTCGCTCTGGACTGGGCCTCATTCCGCTTGCTCTGCACAGGGACCCCTTCCCCTCGCTCTGCACTGGGACCCATTCCCCTCACTCTGCACTGGGACCCATTCTCCTTGCTCTGCACTGGGCCTCATTCCCCTTGCTCTGCACTGGGACCCATTCCCTTCACTCTGCACTGGGTCCCATTCCGTTCGCTCTGAACTGGGTCCCATTCCCCTCGCTCTGCACTGGGGATGATTCCTCTCACTCTGCACTGAGACCCATTACCCTCACTCTGCACTGGGACCCATTCTCCTTGCTCTGCACTGGGACCCATTCCCTCGCTCTGTACTGGGACCCATTCCCCTCACTCTGCAATGGGACCCAGTCCCCCCACGCTGCACTGGGACCCATTCCACTCGCTCTGCACTGGGCCTCATTCCCCTTGCTCTGCACTGGGACCCATTCCCCTCGCTCTGCACTGGGACCCATTCCCCTCGCTCTGCACTGGGACCCATTCCCCTCGCTCTGCACTGGGACCCATTCTCCTTGCTCTGCACTGGGACCCATTCCCCTCACTGTGCACTGGGACCCATTCCCCGCTCTCTGCATTGGGACCCATTCCCCGCTATCTGCACTGGGACCCATTCCCCTCACCCTGCATTTGTGACCATTCCCCTCGCTCTGCACTGGGACTCATTCCCCATGCACTGGCCTGGGACCTGTTCCCCTCGCTCTGTACTGGGACCCATTCCCCTCACTCTGGACTGGGACCCCTTCCCCTCGCTCTGCACTTGGATTCATTCCCCTCACTGTGCACTGGGACCCATTCCCCTCACTCTGCACTGGGTCCCATTCCCCTCACTCTGCACTGGGACCCATACCCCTCGCTCCGCACTGGGACCCATTCCCTTCTCTCTGCACTGGGACCCATTCCACTTGCTCTGTACTGGGACCCATTCCCTTCGCTCAGCACTGGGACCAATTCCCCTTGCTCTGGACTGGGACCCATTCCCCTCACTGTGCACTGGGACTCATTCCCTTCGCTCTGCAGCAGGACCAATCCCCCTTGCTCTGGACTGGGACCCATTCCCCTCATTCTGCACTGGGACCCATTCCCCTCACTCTGCACTGGGACCCCTTCCCCTCACATTGGTCTGGGACACATTCCCCTCGCTCTGCACTGGGACCCATTCCCCTCGCTCTGCACTGGGACACATTCCACTCGCTCTGCACTGGGACCTATTCCCCTCACTCTGCAATGGGACCCAGTCCCCTCACGCTGCACTGGGACCCATTCCCCTCACTCTGCACTGGGCCTCATTCCCCTTGCTCTGCAATGGGACCCAGTCCCCTCACTCTGCACTGGGACCCATTCCCCTCGCTCTGCACTGGGACCCATTCCCCTCACTCTGCACTGGGTCCCATTCCCCTCGCTCTGCACTGGGACCCATTCCCCTCGCTCTGCACTGGGACCCATTCCCCTCACTGTGCACTGGGACCCATACCCCTCGCTCTGCACTGGGACCCATTCGCCTCACCCTGCATTTGCGACCATTCCCCTCGCTCTGCACTGGGACTCATTCCCCTTGCACTGGCCTGGGACCCATTCCCCTCGCTCTGCACTGGGATTCATTCCCCTCGCTCTGCACCAGGACCAATTCCCCTTGCTCTGGACTGGGATCCATTCCCCTCGCTCTGCACTGGGACCCATTCCCCTCACTGTGCACTGGGACTCATTCCCTTCGCTCTGCACCGGGACTCATTCCCCTCGCTCTGGACTGGGACCCATTCCCCTCGCTCTGGACTGGGATCCATTCCCCTCGCTCTGCACTGGGACCCATTCCCCTCACTGTGCCCTGGGACTCATTCCCTTCGCTCTGCACTGGGACTCATTCCCCTCGCTCTGGACTGGGACCCATTCCCCTCGCTCTGCACTGGGACCCATTCCCCTCACTGTGC
>NC_057728.1:63714365-63745328 GCF_004010195.1 Chiloscyllium plagiosum | reverse complement strand
TTCGCTCTGCACTGGGACCCATTCCCTTCGCACTCCACTGGGACCCGTTCCTCTCGCTCTGCTCTGGGACCCATTCTCCTCACTCTGCACTGGGACCCAATCCCCTCGCTCTGCACTGGGACCTATTCCCCTTGCCCTACTCCAGGACCCATTCCATTCACTCCGCACTGGGACCATTTCCCTCACTCTGCACTGGGACCCATTCCCTTCGCTCTGCACCAGGACCCATTCCCCTTGCTCTGGACTGGGACCCATACCCCTCGTTTTGCACTGGGACCCACTCCCCTAGCTCTACACTGGGACCCATTCTCCTCGCTCTACACCAGGACTAAGTCCCCTCGCTCTGGACTGGGACCCATTCCCCTCGCTCTACACTAGGACCCATTCCCCTCGCTCTGCATTAGGACCCATTCCCCTCCCTCTGCACTGGGTCTAATTCCCCTCGCTCCTCACTGGGACCCATTCCCCTAGCTCTGCAATGGGACCCATTCCCCTCACTGTGTTCTGGGTCTTTCTCCCCTCTTGCTGCTCTGGGACTCATTTCCCCTCCCGCCATCCCGGGTCTGCTAAAAAGAGAGGAAAAAGTAAGTGAAGAAAGAAAAAGGACAAGCAGAGCAGAAGACCTCCATGTGGAGTGTGTTTGTCTGCCCCAGTCGCTGTAAGGCTGGATAGAAATGGAGGTGCAACATGCTTTGTGGGGTCATGTATGTAAGACATTCAAATGTAATGCACATGTGTCAGATAATGGAATATTAACCCTTTATATTCCAATTGAGTCTTGGAATACCAGGCTGATTCCCAGAATGACAGGACCGACGTATGAAGAGAGTTTGGATCAGTTAGGACTGTATTCACTGGAGATTAGAAGAATGAAGGTGGATCTCATGGAAACAAATAAGATCCTAACAGGATAGACAGGGTTACCCCAGGAAGGATATTCCCAATGACTGGGGACACCAGAACCTGGGGGTCACAGTCTAGTGATACAGGGTAGGCCATTCCGGACTGAAATGAGGATAATGTCATCACCCAGAGAGCAGGGAGCCTATGGAACTCTCTGCCACAGAAAAGGGTTGAGGACAAAACATGGACTGTTTTCAAGAAGGACTTAGATATAGTTCTTAGGGTTAAAGAGTTCAAAGGGTCTGGGGAGAGAAAGTGGGAGCAGGGGACTGAGTTGGGTGATCAGCCATGATCATATTGAATGGTGGAGCAGGCTCGAAGGGCCGAATGGCCTACTTCTGCTCCTGTTTCCTATGTTTCTAAAACATTATGTCTGCTTTCCCTCCCTGGATGCTGCTTTTATTACACAAATCTGATTTGTAATTCCTGGGATTTAAAAGGTTGAGGGATGACTTGAATTAAGTTAAAGATGTTGAAGGGAGTGGATGGGGAAGGTAGAAACAATTTCACTGGTTGTGGGGTTGAGGCCCGAGGTGAGTTTAATCATTAGACAAGTCCTTCTCGGAGTGAACTCAGGAGAAACGTCCAATCACACGCTGCAGCTGAAATCAGAAACTCTCTTCTGCAAATGGGAATTGATGAGAGATCAGTTATTAGTTTTAAAGCTGAAATTGACTGCCTTTGTTAATTAGTGAAATAAGGGATATAGGTGAAAAGAGAGTCGGATTATAAATGATCCAGAATTACGTTGAATGGCAGGACAGTCAAATAACTCACTCCAACTTTCTGCTCAACTCCTAACCAATCCAATGTACTTACAACATTCAAACAGCCCTTGCCAAACAATTCAGATTACATTTTTCTGACTGTATTGGAATATTTCCCTGTGTCCTCTCTGACCTATTACACTGTGGATATCAGTGCCTCTGCCATCAACCTTCATTGCCTACCTCATTAGGATCACCCTTGTAAGAATCTATTCAAAGCTATAGCAATGCAGGCAACGGATTGGGAGCAAATGACATTCTCTCCGATGCCACTATTTCTAGAATCCTTCAATAAGCTGTCACCTTTAACTCTGCAACAAGGTCTAATCCCGTGATATTAACTCCATCCCTGTTCTGCTTCAGAAAGCCAAACTGAGATGGTGCCGGGAGTGGTGACTTTGTACACTTTTCACTGCCTTCAAGTACACATGGAATCATAGAGTCATGGAGGTGCACAGCATGAAAATAGACCCTTCAGTCCAACTGACCAGATATCCTAAATTAATCTAGTCCCATTTGCCACATTTGGACCATATCCCTCCAAACCCTTCCTGTTCATGTACCTATCCAGATGTCTTTTAAATGTTCTAATTGTACCAGCCTCCACCACTTCCTGTAGCAGCTCATTCCATACACGCACCACCCTCTGTGTGAAAATGTTGCCCCTTAGGTCCCTTTCAAATTTTCCCCTTTCTCTTTAAACCTATGCCCTCTAGTTTTAGACTCCCTTACCCTGGGGAAAAGACCTTGGCTCGTCACCCTATCCATGCCCATCATGATTTCATAAACCTCGATAAGGTCACCCCTCAGCCTCCGACGCTCAGGGAAAACAGCCCCAGCCTGTACAGCCTTGATAATAAAATCTAAATCTAAATCAGTGAAGGGTAGAACTGGAGCCAATCCTTGCACACATTTATAAGCATTTATTTACAGAAATAGACATTTGGAACATGCACCTCCTAACCCAATAGCCACATTTTCAGTCTTCTCCCATTTATGGCAGTATCAACAAATTTCCAGTTAGCGTTCCCCACTCACCTACAACTAAACACAATTAATGTACATTTAACATCCTTCTCCCAAGCCAACCCTGAAAATTTCCAGTCTTGGTGACATATTTGACACTGAGGTCATTTCCTCTCCATCACCAAGACTGCTTACTTCCACTTCCATAACCTTACCCACATCCACTCTTAACATCGGTTTAACTTCACTTTGTCATTTCTATTCCCAACTTCTCTAATGCACTCCTTGCAATGCACCAACAACAACAACTTGCATTTATACAACACCTTTAAAGTGACAAAACATCCTCAGATGCTTCAGACGTAATATCACACAGGATTTAACGCTGAGCCCCATGTAAGTCATTCTGGAAATGAGGTGGAGGCAGGTTCAATTAAGACATTCAAGAAAGCATTGGTGGTTATTTGGCTCATCGTGATATGCAGGGGTATGGGAAAAGACAGAGGATAATGGAACCACCATGGAAATTGATTAGCTCAGTTGGCTGGATGGCTAGAGTGATTCCAACAGCATGGGTTCAATTCCCACATCAGCTGAGGTAACCGTGAAGGACTCTCCTCCTCAACTTCTCCCCTCGCCTGATGCATGCTGACCCTCAGGTTAAACCATCACCAATGTGTCTCTCTCTAATGAGAGAGCAGCATGACGATGGGAACTTTGCCTTTCTATTGGAGCCAGTGCCCAGTGCAGACACAATGGGCTCAATGGCCTGCTTCTACAACAGAATGAGTCTGTAAAGAGATGCTGAGAAACATGAAACAGAAGTTTAGCCAAAGAGGTAGTTTTTCAAATATAACTTAAAAAAGGGAACGTGGGGAGAGGTTTAAGGAGGGAATTCCAGAATTGGGGTTCTTTTCAGCTGATGGTACAGCCAGCAGGAATGTGCAAGGGGCCAGAGAGACAGGAGATGGCACAGAACCATGGGACTGAAAGGCGATCAGGATAGAGAGAGGGCGAGGTCATACAGGGATCAGAAACTGAATTTGGAACTTTTCCATCTCGGTGAGGGATCAGTGACCAGGGAGCACAGATTGAAGGGGAAAGGGCAGGAGGGTGCGAGGGGATGTGAGGGAAAACATTTTCACTCAGAGGGGAATCTGGAACCCGCTGCCTGTGAGGGTGGGAAAAGCAGGAACCCTCATCACATTGAAGAAAGATTTCAATGTGTAGTTGTAATGTCAAGGCAATGGGCCAAGTGCTGGGAAATGGGATGAGAATAGGGAGGTGGCTGTTTTTGACCAGCATGAATGAGATTGGCCAAATAGCCTTTGTGTCTGTGCTGTAGCAGTCTGTGACTCAATGAGTGTAATGAAGTGACCTTATCCATAACACAGTGCGCACACAGGAGACATGGTCAATTATTACACTCAAAATGGATGAAATTCGGATTGGTTTTAGACACTGATGCATTTGGAGATTCTACCAGTGTCACCCTGACCCAGCCTGAGAGGCAGCATTCGATGGACTTAAGAAAGTAACTTATCGTTTTATAGATTCTGTTATAACAGGTTAAACTTCAACACTTCCTGAATTCTCAGCTTTCCACGTGCAGTGGATTTGGAAATCCTTTAGAAGGTTCTGGAATCACAAAAGAAGACAGATACCCAAAGCTGGAGGCAAAAACCCTCATCACATTGAGGAAGGATTTCATGGACTTGCAATGCCAAGACACAGAAGGGTATGGGCCAAGTGCTGGGAAATGGCATTACGATAGTCAGGTGGCTGTTTTTAACTAGTGCAGGTTCAATGGGTGTTTTTCTGTGCTCTTTATCTCTCTGATTCTAATCCTCTGAGCAGGCTGAATTTTTATTGCTTTTATTAACATTAGTAACTTCTATTTCTCTAAGACTCTGCTGTGCATGACCTAACCAGTTCCCTGTGATCTAGCCTTGTGTTTCATATCCAAGATCCACGTTCTCGGCTCTCAGATCCTTCACAATCCCATCCAGCCCTGTCTATGCCCTTCCTCCAGCCACAAACAGCTTCTTCAACCTTCTGTTCCTCTGCCTCTAGCAAGATTCCAATGGGTCATGGAGTGACCTCTCGTCAGAACAGCGTTTCTTTCTCCACAACCTCAGCGAGTATTATTTCCAATTCAGACTTCCAGCATCTGCAGTACTCTGCTTTAGTACCGGGGATAGTCGGAACTGTTTTCCATTATCATACATACTGCCAAGGAAAACATGACTTGAATCATTTGGTCAGTGGTCTGGGCTTGAGCAAAATATCAGCTTTTTCAGACATCCACGGACAGCGATATAGTTGGACTGTTAGAAATATAATTGATACTTGCTAGCATGACACTACAAGATGCTCTGTAATGTCATGTGACCTGTCAGCAATTTTGGAGAAGTTTGTGAGGTAGCTGAAACTGTTTGTTAGTCTCTGAAATTCCCCTTCTCCATTTGCAACAATCATAAGATAAAACTGGAATGCACAAACTCAAGATGCACAATGGTCAGGTGTGTTTCGGCAGTGACACCATTCAACATAAAAATTCCTACTGATCACTGGGCAGCCTCCATACTGAACAGGGACAGTCAGGGATGTACCAATATCTGAGGGACATTCTGATCATTGGTTCAGTCTGGACTTTTCCCAGCTGGAGAAATTTGTGTGTTAGGCAATGAAACAGGAGGCAACATTATGAAAATTATTTTTGTACAATGACCTGACCAGACTAGGGGTAAAGGCTCAGTTGGTGTGGGGGATGATAAGTGTCAAGAGTGTGGTGCTGGAAAAATACAGCAGGTCAGGCAGCATCTGAGGAGCAGGAAAATCAACGTTTTGGGCAAAAGCCCTTCCTGATGTAGGGCCATTGCCCGAGACGTTGAATCTCCTGCTCCTCAGATGCTGCCTGACTGCTGTGCTTTTCCAGCACCACACTCTCACCCTAATCTCCAGTGGCACGGTGGCACAGTGGTTAGCACTGCTGCCTCACAGCGCCAGAGACCCGGGTTCAATTCCCACCTCAGGCGACTGTGTGGAGTTTGTACATTCTCCCCGTGTCTGCGTGGGTTTCCTCCGGGTGCTCCGGTTTCCTCCCACAGTCCAAAAGTGTGCAGGTCAGGTGAATTGGCCATGCTCAATTGCCCATAGTGTTAGGGGCATTAGTCAGGGGTGAATGTAAGGGAATGGGTCTGGGTGGGTTGTGCTTCGGTGGGTCAGTGTGGACTTGTTGGGCCGAAGGGCCTATTTCCACACTGTAAGTAATCTAATCTTCAGGCCTCACTTTCGCCTGGATGATAAGTGTCGCAGAGTGATGTCAACGCCATGCGTTCAAATCCCACCCTGGCTGAGGTTACCACGAAAGATACACTTTTCCAACCTTGCAACCTCACTGCCCACTACCCCAAGTAGCCCAAAGGTCCAGGGGGGCTATGATGACATTACCTTTCTTTCATTCGGATTTGGAACACACCACCTGGTGGAAAGTGATTCGACAGCAGCTTTTCAATGAGACTTAGTGGAATACTTATTGAATTATTGGGAAAAGATCCAAGGTGTCTCGCTAACAAAGGGGATACATGCCAGGGCAGTTCTCTATTTGAAAGCTCTGCCATAGACCTGATGGGCCAAATGGTCTCCTTTCCGCACATGGTAACATACAATTGTGACAAATAGCAACTCCTGCAGACTGTCCTGTCAGTGGAGGTGGAGTGGATGGCCAAATCTCCAACAACAGGCCCTCCCAAAGCCACAACCACACCAAGAAAAACAACACTGCAGACACATGGACCTGCTCCAACCCACCGTCCCCCTGACAATTCACTCACCTTTGCTTGCTCAATTGTCTTTACTCTTCTGTTTATCATGCTGTGTTGTTCGCAGATGGTGGTCAGCCTGCTGTTCCCAGCTTATATGGACACATCCTCTGATTCTCTGCCCATCACCACTCCCCTAAGCTGCTGCTCCGTGAACAATTTGGTTATGTCCTCCTCCAGCCCTTCACTGTATCACAGACCTTGCTCTTTCAATTTTCCAGCCTCCTCACCCTAATAGCATTTCTATCTCTCTTCATTCTAATTGAAGATCATTGAAACTGAAACGTTAACTCTGTTTCTGCCTCTCCGCAAATCTGCCAAACATCTCCGTCATTTTCCGCTTTAAAATCAGAACCCACCCTCACTTGAAATTGTGTTGACCACTCCTTTACTGTCACCTCTCTATCACACTCCCTCAATACTGACCCTCCGATAGTGCAGCATTCCTTCAGCACTGACCCTCCAACAGTGCGGCAGCCCCTCAGCACTGATGCCCCGATAGTGCAGCACTGCCTCAGCACTGACGCTCTGACAGTACAGCACTCCCTCAGTACTGACCCTCTGACAGTGCGGCACTCCCTCAGCACTGACCCCCCCAATAGTGCAGCACTTCCACAGTACTAATCCTCTAACACTGCTGCAGCCCCTCAGCACAGTCTGTCTGACAATGTGGTGCTCCCTCAGCACTGCCCCTCTGTCAGTGTGGCACTTTCTCAGCACTGACCCTCTGACAGTGTGGCACTCCCTCTGTACTGACCCTCTGACAGTGCGGCACTCCCTCAAAACTGACTCTCCAACAATGCGGCACTCCCTCAGCACTGACCCTCTGACAGTGCGGCACTCTCAGCACTGACCCTCTGACAGTGCGGCACTCCCTCAGTACTGACCCTCTGACAGTGCGGCACTCTAGGACCTCTTGGTTTCTGTATCTGTTTTATTATTCTGAAGAAAGAGTCTTCTTGTTTTTGAAATATTTGATATATTTCCTCTCCAGAGAAGCTGCCCGATTACTGTGTTTATTCAGTGTTCACCCCAAGAACTCCATTGTTCATCTCAGAATGGGATCCGTCTCCTCCTTGAGAAAGAGGGTGTTCCTTGTAGAATCTCACCTGTGTGGAAACAGGCCATTCAGCCCATCGAGTCCACAATGACCCTCCAAAGAGCATCCCACCCAGAACCACTCCCTACCTCTGTAACCCAGCATTTCCCATGGCCAATTCACCCTAACCTGCACATTGTTGGATTGTGGGAGGAAACCGGAGCACCCGGAGGAAACCCACGCAGACACGGGGAGAATGTGCAAACTCCACACAGACAGTCTCCCGAGGCTGGAATCGAACCCGGGTCCCTGTCATTGTGAGGCAGCAGTGCTAACCACTGAGCCACTCTCTTGTCTATTCCAGGCCGCGATTGCAAAGCAGATGTCAGCTGATGATATTGAAACCAATCCTCCAGTTACTTGTTTCCCTTCCCCCATTTTCCAGGTTCATTTTCCAATCCATCAAAATCCCTTTAGTGTCTGAAACCTCAAAAGCAGCAACGTGGAGAATTCATGCAAAAACTTTCTGCGAACTGGCTGTTTGATTCTATATGGAAGATGAAAATGTCCCAGATGTTTGAACAGCTGTTACTTTGTTCTTTGTCTCTTTGCCTTCCATTGAAATTACCGTCTGGTGGGATGTGAGACAGAGCAAACTTTCAGATGGAAATGTCAGAGCTGAGACAGTCAGCTGTCTGCTCATAAAACTGTCATTGCGACCCCACCCTAACCCTAACCCTAACCCTAATCCTAACCCTACACCAACCCTTACCCTGACCCTGACCCTATGCTAACCCTGACCCTGACCCTAACACTAACTCTGAGCCTAACCCTAACCCTGACCCTGAGACTAACCCTGACCCTAACACTGACCCTAACCCAAACCCTAACCCTGATCCTAACCCTAATCCTACCCCTAACCCTAACCCTAAGTGCTCATAAAACTACTCATTGCAACACTAAACAGAGAAAACAGAACACACTCTCAGAGCATGTACCGAAATGTTGTGGAAGAAAAGTTGCCACAACACCAGCTTCATGAAGACGGTGGGCAGCTGCATTTGCAAGGTGGGCACATAGCAACGGCGGAGTCAAGTTTGTGTCAGTGCGGTACCCAGTGACATCAGTGCCATCTGCAATGATGAGGTCCAACAAGGACTCATAGTGGTGTGGACATCGGTGGAGTTGAGATGGCACCAAAGAGCAGCAACTTTCATTCCAAGGTAGCATGACGAAAGATGCCCAGTCACCAGGCCCTATGGTGGAGAAGGCCCCTTACCAACAAGGGCTGTAAAGTTGAACACATTTTTTTATTTTGTTACTTTTCAGACTTTATATTCTATATTTTGGTTTATTTGCCTTTGTTACAAAATGCTAGCAGAGAGAGGCGAGTCTATAGAGCCCTTATCACCGTACTGTGTAACGGAAGGCACGTGACAATAGATAAATAAATCACCAGAGATCTGCTGTCCCATTGGAGTGACCATCAACTTGTATGGGAGGTGAGCCCATAAGACCATAACATATAGGTGCAGAAATTAGGCCATTCAGCCCATCGAGTCTGCTCCACCATTCAATCCTGGCTGCTAAGTTTCTCAACCCTATTCTCCCACTTTCTCCCCGTAACCCTTGATCCCCTTGACACTCAAGAGCCTATGTATCTCAGTCTTAAATATCCTCAATGACCTGGTCTCCACAGCCTTCTGTGGCAGTGAATTCCATAGATTCCCCACTCTCTGGCTGAAGAAGTTTCTCCTTATCTCCATTCTAAAGGGTCTTCCCTTTACTCTAAGGCTGTCCTAGTTTCTCCTACTAATGGAAACATCCTCCCAACATCCCCTCTGTCCAGGCCGTTCAGTATTCTGAATGTTCCAATTAGATTGCGCCCCTCATCCTTCTAAACTCCAGTGAGTATAAATCCAGAGTGCTCAAACATTCCTGGGAACATTCCCTTGAGCCTCCTCTGAACCCTCTCCAGGGCTAGTCCATCCTTCCTGAGATATGGAGCCCAAAACTGCACACAATATTCCAAATGTGGTCTGACCAAAGCCTTGTAGAGCCTCAGAAGTACATCCCTGCTTTTATATTCAAATCCTCTCAAAATAAATGCCATCATTGCATTTGCCTTCCTAACTGACTCAACCTTGAGAGAATCCTGGACTAGAATTCCCAAGTCTCTTTGTGCTTCAGACTTCTGAATTTTCTCCCCATTTAGAAAATAGTCCATGCCTCTATTTTTCCTAAAGTACATGACCTCACACTTACCCACGTTGCACTACAACTGCCACTTTGCCCACTGTCCTAACCTGCCCAAATCCTCCTGCAGCCTCCCTGCCTCCTCAATACTACCACACTGTTGACATCACGAGCCAGCTCTCTGGGCTGATCAATGCTGACCATAGAGCTGCTCTCCTATTAGAGAGATGATTTTTGGAGTGAGGTTAGTGTGAGGGTCACCACAATCAGGGTGAGGGTGTGAAGGGTGGACTGTCATGGCAACCTCAGACAGAGCAGGGATTGAACCCACACTATTGGCATCTCCACAGCAGCTGTCCAGCCAACTGAGCTAACTGACCCCCAAGTAAGCAGTGACTACACAATGCTCACAGTGTTTACAAAGCTTCCAAAAGGAGTCACATTGAAATAAATGCATTAACTCTGTCCCTCTCTCTAGATGCTGCCAGACCTGCAGAGTCTTTAGAGTGTTCCTTCTGTTTGTTTCAGATTTTCAACATCTGCAGTATTTTGCTTTTGTTTGCAATGCCTCCCTTGCGTGAATCTTGCTAGATTTTAAAATAAGAATCTTAAGAGGATTGGCGTATCAGAGTAAGGATGTCTTGCTGCAGTTATACTGGGCCTTGGTGAAGTCACACCTTGAGTATTGTGTATAGTTTTGGTCTCCTAGCCTGAGGAAGGATATTCTTGCTGTTGAGGAAGTCCAGCGAAGGTTCACCAGTCTGATTCCCGGGACTGACATATGAGGTTCGACTGGGCTTGTACTCGCTGGAATTTAGAAGAATGAGGGGGATCTCATAGAAATATATAAAATCCTGATGGGACTGGACAGGCAAGGTGTGGGAAGAATGTTTCTGATGTGGGACACGACCAGAACTAGGGGTCACAGTTTAAGAATAAAGGGTAAGCTATTCAGGACTGAGATCAGGAAGAATTTCTTCACTCAGTGAGTTGGGAACCTGGGAAATTCTCTCCTATAAGAAGCTGTTGGGGCCGGTTCATTAGATACATTCAGGAGGGAGTTGGGTGTGGCCCTTGCGGCTAAAGGTATCAAGGGATATGGAGAGAGGATGGGAATGGGATACTGGGAATTGCATGATCAGCCATGATCATAGTGAATGGTGCAGGCTTGAAGGGCCAAATGGCCTACTCCTGCACCTATTTTCTACTTTTCTCTGTTTCTATTAATGCTCCTGAAATCCTCAAGAATCTAATATTGGTCCTGTCTTGTTTGCTTGTTGATTGGAGACAGCCTTAGCTTTCACATGTAACAGATTAAAATAAAACAAGGTCTCAAGCAATTGGTGAGGTGGGACGTTGGTCAAATAGAAATGTGGGGTAGCTATTGGCTTCATTGATACGAGGCTTGGTATTGTGGGTAATGACCTGAAATTAATTGAGCTGCTTTGGTTGATGAACTCTAAGTGTATATGTCAGCTCTTTCCATTCTTTGTAAAAGTGATTCACTTCTCATAATGGATTATTATTAACCACTATAGACCTATGGCATGTTCCTTGTGAATCACATTATCTCCGGATCTGAATGTCAGTAGCTGAGACAATGTTGAAAATAAAAATGTCTGTAATTTGGTTAAAAAAAATGTCAAGTCCACACTGAAGAAGTCATACTGGACTTGAATCATTATCTGAAATCAATCAACACAGCAAATGTTGTGGAGAAACATGGCAGGTAGGCAGAATCTGTGGGGACAGAGAGAAATAGAGTTAATATTTTTCGTCTGGTATAACTCTTCGTTTCTGAAGAAAGGTCACTGGACCCGAAAGGTTAGTTCTGTTTCTCTTATCACAGATGTTGTCAGACCCCCACCATTATCCTCCAAAGTGTGTTGGGGTGGGGGAAAGATGGAAAGAGATGAGTAAGGCACGTTTTTCACACAAAAGATGGTGCGGGCCTAAGTGTGCTGTCAGAGGAGGTGGTGGAAGCAAAACAAAACCTGCAGATGCTGGACTCCACAGTTGACAGGCAAGAGGCTGGAGCAAGCCAGGCAGCATCAGGAGGTGGAGAAGTCAACGTTTCGGGTGTAACCCTTCATTAGGACCAGAGGAGGTGGTGGAAGCAGACACAACAGCAGCATTCAAGAAGCACCTGGATTAATACATGAATAGGAGGGAACAGAGGGATACTGATCCAGTAAATAAAGAGAGTTTTATATGGAAGGGCAAGATACGTTGGCGCAGGCTGGGAGGGCTGAAGGGCCCTGTTCCTGTGCTGCATTGTTCTTTGGTCTTTGTTTTTTATTGTTCTATTTTTACACAGACTGTACCCAGGTGCTAACGTTTATTTTCTCCCCGAATCCTGAGCGATGAATGTGTGTTTATTACAAATTACAGGCCAATTTACTGAGATCTGAATGTTTTCCAGTCAACCTGCTCAGACACAATATCCTTCTGGAATAGCTGGGAGTTGAACCCTGGTCTCCTGCCTCAAAGATAGGGGCACTGCCACTGAGCCCCTAGACCCCTCCAGGTGAAAACTTGTTTTATCCTCTCCTGTATATCTCAACAATTGGAACGAATGAATATAATAAGCACTTTCCGTTCTTTGAGACTTTAACTGCTGCTTGCTTTGGGATGGATTGGGAATAATGGATCTTATTTCCCATGACCTTCCTCAATATTCCTGGAAGAGGAATGAAACTTGCCACCAAACTGAATAGTCAACACGCGAGTGACAGCAACATCCTGCGGATGCTGAGGATTGGAAAGAAAATGACAAAGCACTGGAGACACTCAGCAGGTCTGGCAGCATCTGCAGCCAGAGAGAAAGAGAGAGCTCACATTTTGAGTCCATTATGATTCTTTCTCAAAACAGTCAACACTCCTTGATAATGACCACTGTCACAGATACCAATGTGAGGTTCCCCATCATACACCAATCCCATTTGGAAAACAATATGAAGGCAACTTTGCAGAAAGATGAGAAGCTTACCTTGATCTCTCTATGCCAAGTACCACTGCCAGATGGCTAAACTCAGGCCACAGTTCTGCTATTACCACAATTACACAGGAAATCACTGCGAAGTACAATTTATTTTTGTCGTTGGTTTTTACATGCATTTCATAGAATCATCAAATCATAAAGCACAGAAAAGTCCCTTTGGCCCATCCGTCAAGACTATGCCAATTCTAAAACAGAAACAGAAATTGCTGGAAAAGCTCAGTCGGTCTGGCAGCATCTGTGGAGAGAAATCTCAGAACACTAACTCTAATTAGTCCCATTTTTCTCCAGTAGACCCTGAGTTACTTGTAAGGTGGAAGGCCAGAGGTCTAAGGAAAACATGTCTCACCCAGAGGGTGCTAGGAGTCTGGAATGCATGGTGTGGTGGGGGGGGGGGGGTGGGGAGTTTGAGGAGGGCAGTGTCACAAGCTTTGAGAAATACTCAGATTGACTTAATTATACCGATTTTTAACTCTGTAGTAGCCATGATATGGAGGTGCCGGTGTCAGACTGAAGTGGACAAACTCAAAAGTCACACGACACCAGGTTATAGTCTAACAGGTTTATGTGAAATCACTCTGGAATGTCTTTCTGAAAGTTTGTGATATCAAATGAACCTGTTGGACTATAACCTGGAGTTGTGTGACTTCTGACTTTATTTCTGTTAGGTTCAGGTGCAGTCTCAGGTTATAAAGTTGCATTTGCTGTTTGTCATTACCTGACAAAGAGCTTTACACGATAGAATTCAGTCCTTATGATATCAACAGGTGTCATACAATGGATAGATACCCAGGCATTAGACTCTGATTTTTCTGTCTCTCTCAGGTTCCCTGGGTACCTGTCCCAGTTTAAAGTTCCATAGGAATTCCCACTGAGCCTCTGACGATCCAGAGACCAGAGAATCGGAGCCAGTCGGAATGTCATGGATTGGAGCCTGGGGAGCTGAGTGCATAATCTAGCAGGCACTGAAGGGGTGCTGCACTGTCAGAGGTAACATTAGCCATTAAACCCGAGTCATATCTGCTGTCTCAGGTGGATGGAAAAGATCACTTGGAAGTGTGTTTCTGCACACAGAGGATACCTCTACACTGTCCTGTGCAATATTAACCCCTCAATAATGCTTGTGGGAACTTGCTGTGTGCAAATTTCCTTCACATCAAACTGAACTAAAAACCATTTAACGCACTTTGGAACATCTTAAAGTCCTAAAAGATGCTATATAAATGCAAATTTTTCCTTTTTAATCTTTGCCAGAAAGAGCTCACAAGCAGTTCAAAGACCAGTTCCAGTTCAATTCAAACACGGCCTCCTTTCTCTGGTTTTTACCGAATGTTGGGCTTTCTAAGCAGGGACCAGCCAGTTATGATGATCCATGTTTATTTGTTGTTGAAGGATGTGGGCTGTGGGTTGGCAGTTAGGACTGTTGCCATTTGGAAAAATTGATTCCATTATCTCCGACAGACACCAGCCTGAAAAAAGTGAGGAAGACCTTGGAACAAATCAATCAATGGAGAGGGTCAATGTCAATATGTCAGCTGCTGCTGGCTTTACCCTGGGCTTTGTATACCATCTCAGTAACAATGGACACTCACCAATTAGAGTCTGGGAAAAGGTCATTTGATGCTCTGTTTGAAGAACAGCAAAACCAATCCAGCCTGGGACGGTCACTTTATACTGCCCAACTTCCACTGCCCTTCAGCTGAACAGAAGATTCTATTTACAGGGACACTTACACACACACACACACATTCATTTAGACCTACGCACACACACACATTGACATCTACACATAGACCAACAAATACTTGACTACACCCTTGCCCACATACACAAAGACACACAGATGAACATCCACGTGCATATTTTATATGCTTTTTGTGACTTAGACGCACACACACATAAATGGACATTGCAGAATCCCTTTGCACATATACACTCCCTGTCACACACACATCTACAAACACAGTGATGTAAACTCCCTTATCCTGATCACCGTTCACATTTGTTCCACGGTATTCCATTTTTGGAAAGCTGTGTGTGATTCTGGTCTCCCTGCATCAGGAAACATGTTGTCAAACTTGAAAGGGTGCAGAAAGGATTTACAAGGATGTTGCCAGGGTTGGAGGGTTTGAGTCAAAGGGAGAGGGTGAATAGGCTGGGGCTGTTTTCCCTGGAGCATCAGGGGCTGAGGGGTGACCTTATAGAGGGTTATAAAATCATGAGGGGCATGGATAGGGTAAAGTTTTTTTAAAGAATCCCTACAGCGTGGAAACAGGCCCTTCAGCCCAACATGTCCACTCTGACCCTCCGTACAGCAAATCACCCAGACCCATCTCCATCTGCCTAATGAACCAAACACTATGGGCAATTTAGCATGGCCAATCCATCTAACCTGCACATCTTTGGACTGTGGGAGGAAACCAGAGCACCCGGAGGAAACCCACGCAGACACGGGGAGAATGTGCAAACTCCACACAGTCAGTCGCCTGAGGCTGGAATCGAACCCAGGTCCCTGGTGCTGTGAGGCTTCAGTGCCAACCATGAGCCACTATTTTTACCCCAGGGTGGGGGAGTCCAAAACTAGAGGGCATACGTTTCGGCTGAGAGAGGAAAGATTTAAAAGGGATATAAGGGGCAACGTTTTCACATCTGCACCACACTCTCAGACAGGACATTCCAGGCTCTGACTGCAGAAAGATGGCTTTCCTCATATCACTTTCGTTCTTTCACCAATAATTTTGAAACTTCAAGTCCTCATTCGTCATTCTTCCAGTCAGAGGTAAGTATGGCTCAATGGTCTGAGACTCCACAAACCCAAGAATTTAGTCTGGCACCATCACGAGCCTACTCCTTACCCAATGTAGTTTCACCTTGTGCAGGAACAGCACTAAATCACACCAGGGTTCACAGAGTGCTCACAGTGGAGAGTTTGTGTGTGTGTGTGTATCTTCATACCCACCAGCATTTTCCTTTATACTTTCACAGGATATGGGCATCACTAGTTGGCCAGCATTTATTGCCTGTTACTAATTGCCCAGAGGGCAGTTAGGAGTCACAGAATCATTCGGCCCATCGAGTCCACACCGACCCTCTGAAGAGCATCCCACTCAGACCCACAGCCCTACCCTATCACCCCACATTTCCCATTGCTAACCTGCCTAGCCTGCACACCCCTGAACCTTATGGGTAATTTCCCCTGGCCAATCCACCCTAACCTACACATCTTTGGACTGTGGGAGGAAACTGGAGCACCTGGAGGAGAATGGGGAGAATGTGCAAACTCCACCCGGACAGTTGCTCGAGGAAGGGATCGAACCCGGGTCCCTGGCACTGTCAGGCAGCAGTGTTAACCATGCCGCCCCCAAAGTCAACCACATTGCAGTGGGTCTGGAGTCACATGTAGGCCAGACCAGGTAAAGGTGACAGATCTCCTTCCCTAAAGGACATCAGCGAATGAGCTGCTGGTTTTGAATAATCTGTGATAGTTTCAGAGGCACTGTCACTGAGACTGGTTTTCAGCTCGAGATCTTATTAATTGGATTCAGTAGAGTTTGCTCCCAGTGCACGAGCCTGGGCCCTGGCTTACTGATCCACTGGACATTATCACTCTGCCACCATCATTGTACTCCCAATGACCTGTCCTTCTTGCTGCAAGTGAGTAAGAAAGAACCATCCGCATTTCTGTAGCACCTTCCATGGTTTTCAGGAATCAAAAAGCACTGAACACTTTTTAGTGTAGCTACTGTGGTAATGTCGGGAAACGCGTCAGGAAATGTAAGCTCCCATAAGCAGCAATAAGATAACCACCAGTTAATCCACACGTAACAATATTAAATCTAGACTGACATAATGAACAATGCACCATCTCCCTGCTTGATAGGTCAAGAAATAGATCCCTCTTCACCTGTGCTGCCCGCTTGGTATGGGGGACACTTCTCAATAACAGAACAATAGCAAATGCAAAGTAATTTCCTGATGCCAAATATTTCCTGTACAGAGAGCAGAGTCAGGGACTGAGGTGAGAGTTCAAGCTGGAGCCTCTAAGTTTGACAGTTTTAGTGATAAAGTTCCCGGGCCTTTACTCAGATGAATAATTCCAATCCTGTGGTCCCACAGTTCCTGCGCAGGGAGAGCTGATAAAGTGATTTGTTATCACTGTTCAACAATTTGGTTGCCTGAAAAATTAGGAGAGACCTTGTCTTTTCCGTGAAATTTCTTGACTGCCTAGACCACAGAGAACTGGACACTCTGTTAGAAACGTCAGTCTGCACTGGCTGCCCCCTGACAATTTCAGGCAACAGGAAATCTATTGTCCTACGCATCTCGTTCAGCCTGACGTTACGATTTCCAGCTCCAAGGGGGTTATCACACAAGTACAGGCCACGTGTGGGCTTGGTTATAAGGAGAGGAACCTTGTTGAAATTTGGAAAACTTCACAGGACCACCTGTCCCTCACAGTCAATAACTGAGTCCTTTTCACAACTGATAGGTCATTGTGCTATTGGACTGCTCCCTCATTAGGGAGAGAGAGAGAGAGAGGCAGAGATGACTGGAATTGGTTTAACCAGAGGGTCACTGTCCTTCAGGTACGAGGAGAGATCGAGAAGGAGAGGCCATCACGGTGACCTGAGCTGGTGTGGGAATTGAACCCCACATTGTTGGCATCGCACTTCATCATACACCAGCCGTCCATCTAAATGACACCCCACAGCCCCCCACCCCGTTTCAAAATAAATGACACACTGTTCACCACACCATTCAACACCATTCTCTTTGAGTGCAATGAGGGATAGAATCACAGAACTCCTATAGAAAGGGTAGAGACCATTCAGCCAATTGCAGCTAAACCGACCCTCCGAAGATCATTCCACCCAGACTCACCCCATTACTCTATCCGTGTAACCCTGCATTTCCTAGGGTAAGCCCACCTAACCTGCACATGCACAGACTAACAACCCTCTCAAGCAAAGAATTTCTGCTCATCTTTGTTGTAAACGGGAGACTCCTTATTTGAGAACTGTGTCCCCTAATTCCCACAAGGGGAAACATCCCTCAACATTTCTCCTGTCAAAAGCCCATCAGGATCCTGTATATTTCAAACTGATGTCTTACTATTCTTCTAAACTCCAGTGGATTCAACCGAGCCAACCTTTCCTCTTTAGCCAGACCCTTTATCTCTGGAGTTAGCTGAGGAAACCTTACAAACATTCAAACAGGAGACCATTCAGCCCTTCGAATCAGTTCTATCATTCAATAAGACCAAGGCGTCTAGGCATTTGTGAGTACAAAGGGTTTAGAAGGATGTGGGCCAAATGTTGGCAAATGGGATGTAAATTAATTTGGGATATCTGGTCAGTATGGATGAAGTGGGATATTTGGGATATCTGGTCGGGAAGGATGAATTGGGATATTTGGGATATCTGGTCAGTATGGATGAATTGAGCTGTTTCCTTGCTGCCCAGCTCTATGACTGTATGGCAAATCTGATTTTAACCTCAAATCTGCATTCCTGCATATCCCCTTTCATCCCCTTGGTCATCAAAATCTCTCTCCCATTGCCTTAAAAATATTGAAAGTTTCTGTATCCGCTACCTTTTCAGGAATGAAATTCCAAAGACAAGTTTTTTTGCAATGCTTCAAATGAAATTATGTATTTCCTTAAATAGGGAGAGAAACGGTGCACACATGCACGGACATCCTGTGCTGCCATAACACAACTTCCCTTTCTTTGGTGTTCCATTTGCTTCTTAATCATTTGCTGTAGCTGCAGACAGCTTTCCCTCATTCACGTACCACAAGACACACACAGAAATCTGTAACCTTACTCTCCAACTCATTATTCATTATTCATTTTTCCAAGTTGGCAAGTTAATTTCTTCTGGTGGTCAATTATTGGATGGCTCACTTAACCTGTCTATATCCCATTACGGAGGCCTTTACATTCTCTTTAGCGCTTACTCTCCTCCCTGCCTTTAAATATGAACAAGGAGCAGCTGTCAGCCATTCGGCCTCTTGAGCCTACCCCACCAGTTAATAAGATCATGTCATTTACCTCAAATATCCATTCCCACATTCCCTCGACAACTGTTCACCCTAGTGGGCAGCATGGTGGCTCAGTGGTCAGCACTGCTGCCTCACAGCGCCAGGATCCCAGGTTTGTTTCCAGCCTTGGGCAACTGTCTGTGTGGAGTTTGCACATTCTCCCTGTGTCTGTGTTGGTTTCCTCTGGGTGCCATGCTAAATTGCCCATGGTGTTAGGTGCATTAGTCAGCGTGAAATGGGTCTGGGTGGGCTGCCCTTTGTAGGATTGGTGTGGACTTGTTAGGCCAAATGGCCTGTTTCCACACTGTAGGGAATCTAATCTAACCCCTCAGGCCCTACACATCCCTGAACTCTATGGACAATTTTGCATGGCCAGCCCACCCAAAACAGCACATCTTTGGACTGTGGGAGGAAACCCGCGCAGATACAGGGAGAACGTGCAAGCTTGCATAGCGCCATACTCTTTGATCTCTTTAGCCTCATGTGCCTTATCTGACTGCTTGAACATATTCAATGTTTTGTTCTCAACCACTTTCTGTGACAGAGAATTCCACAAGCTCCCCGCTCTCTGGGTGAAGACATTTCTCCCCATCTCAGTCCTCAATGACCTAAAATGATGAGAATACAGGAGCAAGGATATCTCGCTGCAATGGTACAGGACCTTGGAGAGACCACTCCTGGAGTATTGTGTGCGTTTTAGTCCCCTCATCAGAGGCTGGATGTTCTGGTGATGGAGGGAGAGCAACAAAGGTTTCCCAGACTAATCCCTGGGATGGCAGGACTGATGCAAGAAGAGAGACTGGATCGGCGAGGACCATATTCACTGGAGTTTAGAAAAATGAGGGGAGAGCTCATAGAAACCCACAAAATTCAAATGGGACTAAACAGGGGTAAACACAGAGAGGATATTCCCAAAGGCCAGGGAGTTTAGAACCAGGGGGTCACAGTCTAAGGATATGAGGTGGTCTATTTAGGACTGAGATGAGGATAAAGTCTTCACCCAGAGAGCGGGGAGCCTGTGGAACTGTCTGCCACAGACAGCGGTTGAGGCTAAAACATTGAATATTTTCAAGAAGGCGCTAGATATAGTTCTGAGGGCAAAAGGGATCAAAGGGTGTTGGGGAGAAAGTGGGAACGGGGGACTGAGTTGGATGATCAGCCATGTTCATGTTGAATGGTGGAGCAGGCTCAAACGGCTGAATGGCCTACTCCAGCTACTATCCCCTTTGTTTCTTCTGGATACAGCAAGTTGGAGAATGGGGCTAGCATCAGACAGTGAGGGACAGCGTATGGGAGGGGGTCGGTGGTTAACGAGATGGGTTTGGGTTGATCATATGTGAAAACTCACTAGGGTCTCACTGAGGGAAACCCCCCACGAGGTCCGAAGATAAATGACACTTTGCAAAAAGGAAAGAAAGCTTCAAGTGACCTGCCCTTCCCCAGGTGTGAGTCTGACCACCTCGAGTATGTGCAGCAGTGTTAGGTGTGGGGACATTGTCTTGGCTTGTACTGTAAGGATCCGTGTAATGCACACTGTGTCACTGTGGACTCTGTACCTCTCCCTGTTTTCAACACATTTATTTTTGGGTAAGCCCTTTTCTTCTGCTTTATTCTGTTGACAACTGAAATTCTGCACTTGTACTAAGAATATTGTGTTCTTGTTCTGCTACATTCTGTTGATGGTGCAGAATTACTTACTTATTCTTAGATTAATTGGCCGTTTCAGGGATAGAGTTTGAGAGTGGGGGATTTTTCTATGACCCTCATGTGAGTATCATAATCAGTCACTGGGCAACCAAACAACTTTGTTGATTTTATTAGCAATCCTCATTGTTAGAGAGGGAGGATTAAATATTGTGGTTTCTCGAATCATCTCAATCACTGTGCCTACAACGATTTACATTTATGTAGTGCCTTTAACATGGTTAAACACTTGAATGCACGTCACGGGGCTGTTACCAAACAGATTTTGACACCAACAGCTTGGTCAACATGGTAGGCTTTAAGGAGTGGTATTAATGAAGAGAGGGTGAGGAAGGTTTCAGGAGAAATTCCAGAGCTTAAGACCCATGAAGCTGAAGGGAGCAATATAGAATTTTTTTTAAATTCATTCACAGGATGATGGCATTACTGGCTAGGCCAGCATTTATTGTCCATCCCTGAAGGACATTACTGACCCAGATGAATTTTTCCAACAATGGATTCATGGCCATCATTAGATTCTTAATTCCAGATTATTATCAAATTCAAATACCACTATCTGCCCTGGTGGGATTCAAACCCAGTCCACAGAGCATTATCTGGGTTAACAGCCCAGCAATAACACCACTAGGCCATCGCTTCCCCGTAAATAAGGAGGAGAGAGGTCAGAGTGGGATTTGAGAATGAGGGAGGGCAATTTTAGAGGGTAAAAATGCAAGATCGCAGAGTAGGAGGAGGCCATTCAACCCCTCAAGCCTACTCCTGCATTTAATACAATCATGGCTGATCTCATCTCAGCCTCTGCTCCATGTCACGCCCACTCCCTATAACCTTTCAACTCGTTACTAATTAAGTATCTGTCTTTCTCCCAAATTTACTCAATGTCCCAGTGTCCACCACACTCTGGGGGGGCACTAATTGCTACAGATCCCGCAATTGACACGCTGACAGAGTGGGAGGCCACTGTTAATAAGACAAGTATCAGAGAGATCTACAGCGTGAAGAAAGGCCCCATGGCCTATCAGGTCTGGTCCAATCAAATGCAAGCACCTAACTGTTCTGGGTGATCCATGGGAAACCTGAACACGCATCCTACAAGGATCCACCCTGAGCCTGTTGACATTTGCTTCAAAAGACCGTATTATTCAGCCATAATGTGGAGGGGCTGGAGTTGGGGTGGACAAAGTCAGAAGTGATATGACACGGGGTTACAGTCCAACAGGTTTATTTGAAATCACGCTTTCAGAGCGCTGCCCCTTCATCAGGTGAAAGATTTGAAATAAGCCTGCTGGACTATAACCTGGTGTTCTGTGACCTTTGACCTTGTCTACCCCAGACCAACACAAGCACCTCCACATCATTTCATGTGGAAATACAGCAGCTCTGAGAGTGTATGCCTCTGCATAGTGCTGCTCAGTGTGTGTGTCTCTATGTGAGAATGTGTATGAGAGACATTAGAATCCCTACAGTGTGGAAACAGACCATTCGGCCCACTGTGTCCACACTGACCCTCTGAAGAGCATCCCTCCTAGACCCATCCTATCTCTGGAGCCCTGCATTTCCCTTTGCTAACCCACTTAGCCTGCACGTGGGCTATGGACATTATGGGCAATTTCCCAATCCACCCAGCCTGCACATGTTTGGACTCTGGGAGGAAACCCACGCAGTCACGGGAGAATGTGCAAACTCCACACAGACAGTCGCCCAAGGCTGGAATTGAACATGGGTCACTGGCACTGTGAGGCAGCAGTGCTAACCACTGAGCCGCTGTGCTATCGCCCATGTGAGATTTTTATTCCACATTCATATTGAATTCAAGTATGCATGTGTGTGTGAGTGTGTGTGTGTGTCAGTGTGTGTGTGAAAGAGAGAGAGTGAGTGTGTGTGTGTATGTATATATGAATGTGTATTTGCACGTCTGTTTGTGTGAGAGAGAGTGCATGTGTGTGTGTTTGAGGGTGAGGGTGATGAGTTTGTGAGCGTATGTGTGTGTATGAGTATGTATATGTGTGAGTGTGTGTATGTGTGAGTTTTTGTGTGTGTATGAGTGTGTGCGCATGTGTGTGTGAGAATATGTATGTATGTGAGAGTGTGTGTGAGTGAGTGTGAGTACGTATGTGTGAGTGTGTGAGTATGCATATGTGTGTGTGTGTGTATACACATACTGTAGTTCTAAACCTGTCAATACACCTACACTCTATTCCCAGCATCGAAAGTTCTTCACACACTGGTATGCTGAACATGGAGAATTGATCCAGAGATTGTAGTGCAGGGGGTTATGGGGGGAATGGCTGGGACTATGCTGGATTTTCCAGAGAGAGGGACAGGGTGAGACTGTGTAGAGATTTGAAAACAAGCTGATGAGATTTTTAAAATCCAGACTTTGCAGAACCAGGAGCCAGTGTAGGTCAGTGCGTACCAAAAGGCCAAAGACAGAGATTGTCAAAAATAGCAATCAGAATGTCCAAGGTGTGTTGAGAAATGTTCTGGTGGATACATTCTAACGGAGTAGTTAGCCAGAAGGGAAATCTGTGTTCACCTGGTTTCCTTTTTTGTAACAGCTTCTATTGGTGAACAAAAGACCGAGGTGTTTGATGGAAAACCCCAGAGCTGTTCATCCAGTGAACACTCCGCTTCCCAAAACATTCCCACAGCATGTTTCTAGAACATGAACAAATAAAGAATAAAACCTCCCTTTTCACCTGCTTCCTCTTTGAGTGAAGGATTGCAAGCAGCGTCAGGAAATTACAGCAAGCTGTTAACACTCTGATCTCTTCATCGATATCTGCAGCGCACCACCTTCCTCATACTGAGCTGGTGCCTTTTATAATGTTCTGGAGGCATTCTCTTTACAGAGGTTCACTGCATCTTTTAGTGTATTCCCTATTTTAATAATATTATATTTTGTTTGAAAGAAAGGATTCCTTTTAAGCCTTGATTTTGAAATTGTTACCTCCCTTATCAAGTCCTCCTTTGTTTGATTCAGCCATGCTCTCCCAGCCCCACAACCTTGTGAGATCTCTGCTCTCTTCATCTACTACTCACATGGCAATCTCCAACTTTAATCACTTCACAAACACAAAGAGAAATCACTGGAGAAACTCGGTAGCATCTGTAGAAAAAGATCTGTAAACACTTCAAGGCCAGCGACACTTCTTCAGAAAACTTCTTTGCTTTTTCCACTTAATCACTTCACTGGTGATGGCTGTGAGATTGTAAAACCGTTAATTTCCTTCCAATCCTCTCCACCTCATGGCCTCCCTCTTTGATGATGGTCCTTTAAACCCATTACTGTGACCACGCTGCTGTTTCTTATCCATTATCTTCCACAAGCATCCACTCCCTCCACCACAGATGCTCACTTGCAGCAGTGTGCACCATCTACAAGATTCACCAAAGATCCTCAGACAGCACCTTCCAACCCCATAACCACTTCTATCCAGGGGCAGCAGATACATGGGAACACCACTCCCTGCAAGTTCCCCTCCAAGCCACTCACCATCCTGACTTGGGAATATATCGCTGTTCCTTCACTGTCACTGGGTCAGAATCCTGGGATTCCCTCCCTAAGGGCATTGTGGGTCTACCTACAGCACATGGACTGCAGCGGTTCAAGAAGGCAGCTCACCCCCACCTTCTCAAGGGGCAACTAGGGACGGGCAATACATACTGGGTACTGCCAGTGCTGCTCACAGCCCACAGTCAAGAAAAGAAATTTGTCTGTGAAAGAAGTGGAGATTTTATTTTGAAGTGTTACATCAATCTGATCTGTAGTGATTGTAAGGAGTCAAGACTAGAGTGGTGCTGGAAAAGCACAGCAGGTCAGGCAGAATTCGGGGAACAGGAAAATCAATGTTTCGGGCAAAAGCTCTTCATCGGAAAGGTCAGCCAGGTCATTATCACCTTGTGTTGTTGAAAGTTTCTTTTAAATAATTGGTCAGAAATTCTGTGTACACTTGGGTACTGCCGAGCAGGACAAATTCAAACCAATCAAAAAGATGCGGTCACAAAATGCAAAAGTGTTGAAGAAACTCAGCAGGTCTGACAGCATCTGCGGAGAGAGAAAGAGAGTTTATATTGGATCGACTTTTGAGGATGATTTTTTTTTCGTTCTTGGGCAGCAGTGCCTCTCCAGTGAGGGAGACTTGCTCCTGTGATGACAGGGCAGCTGCTGCTCGAAGGGTTGAATTCAATGGTACATCAATAGATTTATGTGCCCTCTCTGATACCCCAAGGTCACTTCTGTGTCTTCTGAATGAGGTCTCTCCATGTGTTCAGTGCCATCCTGAATGAACCTCCTTCATATTGATCAGGCACTACCCAAGGGTCTCCAGTGAGTTGGCAGGGAATATTTGACAAGATCCCCAAAGAGTTTCCACTGTCTTCCTGGGAGTGTCCTGCTGTGATCAAGCTCCAAGTGGAGGAGTCG
Source organism: Chiloscyllium plagiosum (assembly GCF_004010195.1). Classification (NCBI taxonomy): domain Eukaryota; kingdom Metazoa; phylum Chordata; class Chondrichthyes; order Orectolobiformes; family Hemiscylliidae; genus Chiloscyllium; species Chiloscyllium plagiosum. Next base: position 63,720,463 of record NC_057728.1, on the reverse strand, counting down.
TTTCGGGAATCTGGGAGCTATATGCCCTGCCCAGTGGAGCTGGATTTGAATGGTCTGTGCTCCTCAATGAGGAGAATATTGGCTTCAGGAAAGGAGCAGGGCTGGCACTAGATTTGAAGGATCTTGTCAAGCTCCAGTAGGTGACATGGTAGCTCAGTGGTTAGCACTGCTGCCTCGCAGCACCAGGGACCCGGGTTCAATCCCAGCCTTGGATGACTGTCTGTGTGGAGTTGTATTAGTCAGGGTTAAATATAGTGTAGGAGGAATGGATCTGGGTGGGTTACTCTTCGGAGGGTCAGTATGGACATGTTGGGGTGAAGTGCCTGTTTCCACACTGTAGGGATTCTATGATTCTCCAGCCCACTGAAGTGCCCTTATAGGTTGTCCAAGTAAGCAACCACTGCCTGGTAAACCATGGCCTCAGTCTCTGAATGTCACAATGGTGGCCATTTGGCCTGTCATATTAGTGCTGGCTCCCTGTAGGAACATTTCGCTCACCCACTTTTTTGTCATAAACTTGAAGATTCTCCCTTTTCAGGTAAAATTCCCTTGTGAGTATCTTGCATGACCCTACCCTCAGGTAATGCATCCCAAACAATAAACGCTCACTGCTTGAGAAAGATTTTCCTCAGGTCTCCATGGCTTCTTTCACCAATCACCTTAAACTGATGCCATCTTGTTCTTAATCCTTCCACCAATGGGAATAGTTTCTCCCCATCAACTCTGTTGGGACACCTCATGGTTCCGCACGTCCTTCCAAACATCCTCTTGGCCTTCTCCTCCCTAAGGAGAAGAGCCCTCACTTCTCCAATCAATCTTCATGACTGAATGCTTCATCTCCGGGAGAATTCTCAGAAATCACTTCCACACTCTTTCTAAGAGTTCATTCTTTCCAAAGATGTAGCACCCAAACTGGGCACAATATTCTAGTAGAGGTGAAACCAATGTTTATATAGATTAACATAGCCTTCCTGCTCTTGTACTCTACACTCTTATTAATAAAGCCTAGGATACTGTGTACTGAATTAACCACTTGGCTAACTTGCCCTCCAGCCTTCAGTTATTTATACACAATCTTACTCAGGTGCTTCCTTTGATCACCGCCTTTATAATTGCACATTTATTTTATGTTGGCTTTCCATATTTTTCTTATGAAATGGATCACCTCCCAATTTTCAGGTTCTCAGCTGGACAGAGATATCAGTAGCTGTGATGAATTCCATCATCTATGTCTGTCTCATCGAGAGGAGTCTTCCAAGGTAGAGAAAACAGTTCCACATCTTTCAAGGTCACAGCCCACTGATCTCAGTCAGTGGCCAGAGGGGATTGGAAAAGGACCTTAGTTTTCTAGGTGTTTAGCACAACGCCCGTTCTCCTATTTGAGGTGGTCGAGGAATTGCAAATCACCCAGAACTCAGTTTTTGAGTGAATTCGCCCTCACGTGTCATCTGCACATACAAGCTCGATGCCTGATTCTAAGGTGATGTAGGTTGAACTGTTTCCTGTCTGTTCTGTACATTACTTCCATGGCTGTGGGCAGTTGGCTGGAGGTGAGGTACAATACCACAGTGAGGAAAACGGTAAAGTGAGTTGGCACAATGTCCCAGCCGATTTGACTCCAGTCTTCACCGAGGATGGCAACACATTCCCGAGGGAATCGGATTTGAGGAGCGGATTCCATCAGCTCACACGGTTGACAGAGCCAGAGATTTATGTGAGGTTGAGAAAGACATGGCCACTGGTTGGGCACTCGCACATTTCCTGAATTTACCGGGAAGATCAGGTCAGCGGTTCATCCAGCAATGCTCCGAAGATGTGGGATGCAGTTGGGAGGAGATTGTTGAGGAGGATCCTTGCAGTGATCTAATTGGGCAAGCATATGGACGTACATGGAATAGTGTAGGTTAGATGGGCTTCAGGTCGGCGCAACATTGAGGGCCGAAGGGCCTGTGCTGCGCTGTAATGTTCTATTTTCTATAATATTAGTAAATAGGATCCACCAATCTGAGACAATCATAAAGGGGACAATTCTTTCACTCAGACAGGACTTAGAATATGGAATTACCCAGGACAAGGCAAAACACAAATTGTCCCTAAGCAGAATTAGATAGTTACATTAAAATGAAGAAAATTTATGCTTATGGAGTGCAAGCAGGACATTGGCCTTTATGGCAAGGGGATTGAATTACAGCTATAAATAAGCTTTATTTTAATTGTACCTTGTTTTAGCTAAGATCCCCTACAGTGTGGAAACAGGCCATTCGGCCCAACAAGTCCACACTGACCCTCTGAAGAGTAACCCACTCAGGCCCATTTCCCTCTGACTAATGCACCTAACACTATGGGCAATTTCCCTCGGTCAATTCACCTGACCTGCATAACTTTGGATTGTGGGAGGAAACCAGAGCACCCAGAGGAAGCCCACGCAGACACGGGGAGAATGTGCAAACGCCACACAGGCTGTTACCTGAGGCTGGAATCAAACCTGGGATCCTGGTGCTATGAGGCAGCAGTGCTAACCACTGAGCCACCATGTCATGCCACCCACCACCCCCACATAGCTCTAGTAAGACCACTCCTTGACTCTGAGTGCGGTATTGTACTCCATTCTATTGGGAGGATGTTGCTAAACTTGAAAGGGTTCAGAAACGATTTACAAGAATGTTTCCAGGGTTGGAGGATTTGAGCTACAGGGAGAGGCTGAAACAGGCTGGGGCTGTTTTCCCTGGAGCATCGGAGGCTGAGGGATGACCTTATAGAGGTTGATAAAATCATGAGGGGCACGGATAGGATAAATAGACAAAGTCTTTTCCCTGGGAAGGGAGGGTCCAGAACTAAAGGCCATAAGTTTAGGATAAGAGGGGAAAGATTTAAAAGGGACCTAAGGGGCAACTTTTTCACACAGAGGGTGGTGCGTGTATGGAATGAGCTGCCAGAGGAAGTGGTGGAGGCTGGTACAATTACAGCATTTAAAAGGCATTTGAATGGGTATATGAATAAGAAGAGTTTACAGGGATATGGATCAAGTGCTGGCAGGTGGGACTAGACTAATTTAGGATATCTGGTCGGCATGGACGGGTTGGACCGAAGGGTCTGTTTCCGTGCTGTACATCTCTATGACTCTATGATTTGGAGGCCTTACAACGAATGTTTGTTAGCTTGCTCTCCGGGCTGAGAGAATTGTGGTTATACTCTCTGGAGTTAACAAGAATGAAAGGATCAAATAAAAGCAAAATACTGCAAATGCAGAAAATTTGAAAAACTATCAGAAAGCGCTGGAACTCTGCAGGTCTGGCAGCATCTGTGGAGGGAGAAACAGAGTTAATGTTCCAAGTTCAAAGTTTCTTCCTGATGTGTTGGAGCAGATCTGAAACATTAACTCTGTTTCTCTCTCTCTCTACACAGAGATGATGCCAGACCTGCTGAGTTTCTCCAGCACTTGGTTTTTGTTTAATATTCAGAGGGTATTTGACAGGGTCAATATTGAGAGGTCGTTTCTGTGTGGATGGAAAATCGAGAACACAGAGCCATGGTCTTAGGATAAGGGATCCGTCAATTAAAAGTGAGATGTGTAGAAGTTTCTTGTCTCAAAATGTTGTGAATCTCTGGATGTCTTCACCCCACACAGTGTGGTCCTCCAATATCACATATCTCGACCAAAAACAGAAATTGCTGGAAAAGCTCAGCAGGTCTGGCAACACCTGTGGAGAGAAATCAGAGTTAACGTTTCAGGTCCAGTGACCCTTCCTCAGAACTGATTGTAGCTGGGAAAAAGGTTGGTATACACGCTCAAGGTGGAGTCGGAGCGGGGTGGTGAGGAGCGGAGGTCGGAATAAACGATAGATGGGGATGGAGCTTAGGCAGAGAGACTGGGAAGAGAAAGGAGGGGGTAAAGGTCAGTCTGGGGGAACCAATAGTTGCTAACGGGGACTGTTTGTGGCTGACAGTGGGTTGTGTATGGTAGCAGCCGTGTGATAACAAGGCCTGGTGTGTGGGGAGAGGGGTAAGGACGTGGGAGAAGGTGCTCAGGCCTTAAAATTATTGAGCTCGATATTTAGTCGAGGAGCTGCAGGGCCCCCAAGCGGAAAATGAGGTGCTGTTTCTCCAGCTTTGCTGGAGTACTGTAGCAAGCCTGAGATGGGGGTCCTGTATTAGTGGTGCTGGAAGAGCACAGCAATTCAGGCAGCATCGGGCAAAAGCCCCGAAACGTCGATTTTGCCTGTCCTCGGATTTTGCCTGTCCTCTGCAGTCATTGTTTTTACCTCTGAGATGGGTGTGTTGACTAGCGTACAGGGTGATGTGTTTTTCCAGCCATTTCTGCTTTCGTTCCTGATTTCCATGGTTAACACTGCTGCCTCATAGCGCCAGGGACCCGGATTTGATTCCAGCCTCGGGCAACTGTCTGTGTGGAGTTTGCACATTCTCCCCGTGTCTGTGTAGGTTTCCTCTGGGTGCTCTGGTTTCCTCCCACAATCTAACAGTGGCTCAGTGGTTAGTACTGCTGCCTCACAGCACCAGGGATCTGAGTTCAATTCCTGCCTCAGGCGAGTGTCTGTGTGGAGTTTGCACATTCTCCCCGTGTCTGTGTAGGTTTCCTCTGGGTGCTCTGGTTTCCTCCCACAATCTAAAGGTGTGCAGTTTAGGTGAATTGGCCATGCTTAATTGCCCATAGTATTCAGGGATGTGCATTGTTCAGGGGTAAATATAGGATAATAAGGTAGGGGAATGCGTGTGGGTGGGTTACTCTTCAGAGGACCAGTGTGGACTTGTTGGGCCGAAGGGCCTGTTTCCACACTGTAGGGATTTTATGATCCTGTGAGCTGCAGTTCTTTGGTTTTCCTTTGCATATCATTAAAACTGAGATTGTCAGATACTGATCAACGAGGAGGGTAAGAAGGGTGAGGAGGGGTGGGCAGGAAGACAGGAAAGTGGAGTTGAGACCACAATCAGATCAGCCAAAATCTTGGTGAATTACAGAGCGAGCTTAATGGCCTCCCCCTGTTACCAATGCTTGTGTCTGGCGCTCTGTGACCAAATGTTTGGTGAAAGAAAGAAATTTTAAGAGCCTTCTCAAAGTGGGAGAGAGAGTGTTGGCAAGTTTAAAAATTAATGGAAGAAATTCCAGACCTTTGGATAACAAGTGGAAATACAATCTGCAATGGTGAGAGAAGGATTTACAAGGGACCGTCAGAAGAATAGGGAGAAGAAGGAGTGTTGGATCTTAATTCTTTACTACTTTAATTCTGTGATAAGTTTTGTTGCTGACAGAAGAACAGGATGAATAAGTGGTTTAATGAAAAGGAACACTCTCTGCTCATTCCTGAAGAAGGGCCTGTGCCCGAAACGTCGAATCTCCTGTTCCCTGGATGCTGCCTGACCTGCTGTGCTGTTCCAGCAATAAAGTTTCAACTTTGATCTCCAGCATCTGCAGACCTCACTTTCTCCTTAATGAAAAGCTGCCAAAGTATGAGTCATAATAATTAATGGAACCCCAGGACATAAAGTTAAGGTAATTGGCAAAAGAAATTAAGAGTGGGGCAAGGGAAGATAAACTGAGTTGTTGTGATCTGGATAAAGGTAAAGGTAAAGATCACAGGGCTGCTCTCTCAGGCAGAGACTACTGCTGGTGGTTTAACCTGAGGGTTACCACGCCACAGGGGAGGGGAGAGGGCAGGAAGGAGAGCCCTTCCTGGTAAACCTCAGCCAGTACGGGAATTGAACCCACGCTGTTGGTATCACTCTGCACCACTGTCCAGCCAACTGAGCACTCATGGAGTGTACACAGAAAGGGCAGGGGTGGTAGATTTAATGGAAACTTTCAAAAGGGATCAAATAAATACTTGAGAAAAGGTATAAAGCATGTGCTACAGTGGGGAAATATGAGGAGGAAGAGATAGCGTGGAGTCAGTGAGCTGAATGGCCCAAGCTCGTTCAGTCTGTGGCCAGAATAAGGTTTAGGAACAAGGGGCAGGCCATTGGGCCCCTCAAGTCATCTCCGCCATTTACTAATGTCACGACTGATTTGACTATGGACTGAACTGCACTGTCCGGCCTACAGCACCCATCCCACTCATCTCCCCTACCCACTCCCCAGCCCC
>NC_057728.1:63713051-63714352 GCF_004010195.1 Chiloscyllium plagiosum | reverse complement strand
CACCCCTCTGTAAACATGAGCAACATAAGAAAACCTGTCTTCAATTGTCCTTTATGCTTAGGCCTTAAGTGGGATTCTGACTGATAAGCTATTTCGGCAGTTAAAAAGTGAAGGGTATTTTTCAAAATGCAGAAGTGAAATGTATTGTGGTGAAACACAGTTATCTCTTACAGAACAACAAAAAAAAGGCAGCACAATTGAAATATACTTCTTGTTTTGGAAGTGGAAGTTCTTTTACATAAATTAACAGTTATTCATATAGTAATAGGTGCTAACTCTGTCCTTTGGAGTTTCAGTAAATCCAGGTTTATTCTTGGACATAGAATCACCGAATTGTTAGAGCACAGAGGAAGGCCATTCTGCCCATCCTGAGACAGAGCAGGTTCTTGAAGCCACAGTGAGTGTGTTACTGCAGTCATGTGTAGGCCCAGGAGAGCCTTCCTTCCCTTGAATTGGACTTTCTCAGTTTTAATTGTTTAGTCAATTCAAGAGACATTGAAGGCTGGATTTTCCCAACCCACTGGAGTTGGGGATTGGAGGTGGGGGAAGTAGGAGATTGGGTGGGTGTGGAAAACTAGCAGAGGCGTATCGGGGAGAGTACATTCCCAGCACATTGTCAACAGCCCTGGGGGGCAGCCCCATGTAAAACTGGGAAATGTCCATCCAGTAAAGGAAGGAGCAGGAGCTGCTTTCCCTTTCTCCACACCACGCCCCACACCCCCTTACCGGTACGTAAGACTATCAGAAATACAAACAGGAGTAGGCCATTCAGCCCCTTGAGCCTGCTGTGCCATCCAATAGGATCATGGCTGATCCAACATTCTTCATGTTCACTCCCCTACCCTTTCCCTGTAACACCCAAGGACTCTGCCCCCACAGCTCTCTGGGGCATCAGTGTAGTCTTCCTTTCCTTTCCCTCTCCCCGGTTGCAGCTGGCTCTTATGTAAGTGGCCTCACCTTTCCCCAATTAATACCAGCTACAATCCCAATTAGAGCGTGAACATTGGCATTGAGCTGCCAATTAGACTCCGCTGCCCACTTTTTAAGAAAGGAGGGAGAGAGAAAACAGAGAATTATAGACTAGTTAGTCTGACCTCAGTGGTGGGAAAGGTGCTGGAGTCTATTATAAAGGACGAAATTACGACACATCTGGATAGCAGTAACAGGATAGGTCAGAGTCAGCATGGATTTATGAAGGAAAAATCATGCTTGACTAATCTTCTGGAATTTTTTGAGGATGTAACTCTGAAGATGGACAAGGGAGATCCAGTGGATGTAGTATACCTGGACTTTCAGAAAGC
>NC_057728.1:63689616-63711874 GCF_004010195.1 Chiloscyllium plagiosum | reverse complement strand
CTTGAGTTTAGAAGGCTGAGAGGGGATCTGATTGAGACGTATAAGATTATTAAAGGATTGGACACTCTGGAGGCCGGAAGCATGTTTCCGCTGATGGGTGAGGCCCGAACCAGAGGACACAGTTTAAAAATACGGGGTAGGCCACTTAGAACAGAGATGAGGAGAAACTTCTTCACCCAGGGAGTGGTGGCTGTGTGGAATGCTCTGCCCCAGAAGGCAGTGGAGGCCACGTCTCTGTATACTTTCAAGAAAGAGTTGGATAGAGCTCTTAAGGATAGTGGCATCAAGGGTTATGGGGATAAGGCAGGAACAGGATACTGATTGAGGATAATCAGCCATGTTCATAATGAATGGTGGTGCTGGCTTGAAGGGCAGAATGGCCTACTCCTGCACCTATTGTCTATTGTCTATTCCCTTCCCTAGTTGTCTCTGCACCAGTTCTCCATGGACAGGGGGCATTCAGTGCCTGCTGGTACACCTGAGGCTCTTCTGCAACTGGTGGGTGCCATAGAGGGGGACTGGGCCATTCCCTCAGTCCCAAGAACAACATCCTTCTTTAATTAATCCCTTAAATGCTCAGGACAGAAATATCTCAGGCTTCTGAGCAGTGTGGATCAGATTGGATGGGCTATGGGACCTTTCTCTTTGCTGTCGAGCTCTCTGATTGGTAGAATTGGGCAAGACGGTCATCTCAATGTCGACACCATCTCTCTGCAGTTTCCCAACTTTGCACAATCGGCAATGGGTTTCCATTTGACAATCAATTGTTGCTTTGCTAAGTGCTCATTATAACCCAACTCACCACGAGTTGCGATCTTACCAAACTCACCAAACTGTCTGGGGGCTTTTGCCCGAAACGTCGATTTTACTGCTCCTTGGATGCTGCCTGAACTGCTGTGCTCTTCCAGCACCACTAATCCAGAATCTGGTTTCCAGCATCTGCAGTCATTGTTTTTACCAGGTAGAGTTTAGTGTAAATTCTGTGAAATTCCTTTTTTGTTAAGAAAGGTAGGAAAGTCATTAGAATAGTGATTTAAGTTCCATTTCCAAGGATGCAAGTGATTCTGAGAAGTCCCCAGCAGGACAGCTGTGGAATTATCTGATGGAATTGTCATCCTCCTGAATTGACAACAGACAATGAAAACAGACCAGTGACTGGTCATTTGGTTTCTGACTTCATTTCAAAGTGTTTGAGTGCAGGAGAACAATTTCCTCTTAGCAGGAGAGTCCACTTTTCAGTTCAGGAGAACAGGGAGAAAGTGAGGACTGCAGATGCTGGGGATCATAGTCGAGAGTGTGTTGCTGGAAAAGCACAGCAGGTCAGGCAGCATCCGAGGAGCAGGAGAATCGACGTTTCAGGCATAAGCCCTTCATCAGGCCCATTCCTTATGAAGGGCTTATGCCCGAAACGTCGATTTTCCTGCTCCTCGGATGCTGCCTGACCTGCTGTGCTTTTCCAGCACCCCCACAGTTCAGGAGAACAGTCACCCTTGTAGAAGGGCTTTACTTTGTGAAGTTTCTAAGATGCGAGAGATTTCATAGAAGTGTTAACATTATCAAGAGTGAAAAAGACTGGAAAGGGTTGGGCCGAAGGGTCTGTTTCTGTGCTGTATGACTGTAATTACTGCAGGTGCAAGAGAACTGAAAAGAGTTACTTGTATAAGAGACTAAAAAGTGGAGCTAGAATGACATTTCTCTCAGATTTGAGTATCTGTAATGCTGGGAAATATATTTTGCTATTTATATTAAGATCCTTCCCTATTGTGTAATAAACTTGTGTCACTTTTTGTTAAATTACAACTGCAGCCTCATGACGATATGTTTCAGTGACTAATCACCACATTCAACTTCTGATTGATTAAGCCAGCTTTTACCCAACTGATGAAAACACTGGACAGGACAGATCCCAGAGTGACATGATTACGTTGGTTAGACCATCGGCATGCAACTCTTAGCCCAGTCATTCGATTTGTCTCCAGCACCACCTCATTTTAAAATTTTTTTGTAATTATTTCTGTGCCTCATTTAATCAGATTATAGGTCTTCCCTTCATTTGTTATTCAGCTGTTGACACATTTACTCATACTGTCTGTTACTTCTGATCACCTGCAGAGACTTATTATTCAACACTCCACTCACACCATTTGTATGGTCTTTTGATCTCTCTGCCAATAAATTCTGTGTCCGTGCACTTCTCTCTCACTTCTCCGGAAGAATGGGCTATGCTCCAGAACCATGTGATTTCAAATAAACCTGTTGGACTATAACCTGATGTCGTGTGAGAAGGGAATGGATTTAAAATGCTGTGCACAGGAAGCAAGGGAGAGGCAAGGGGAAAAAAACATTGTCACCCAGTGAGTAGTTAAGATCTGGAATGTGCGGCCTGGAAATGTGGGGGAGGCAGGTTCAACTGAGGCATTCAAGAGGGGCATTGGATGAATATTTCAAGGGAAACAGGAAAAGGCAGGAGAGTGGTGCTAGGGAAGGATGCTTGATTGAAGAACTGGTGTAATCACAATGGGTCAAGTGGTCTGTTTCTGCACTGTAAGAATTCTATAATTCTGTGATTCTAATATCTGGTATCAAACAATAGAAAGTTTGGCATTTTTACTGGACCCCATTTCTCAAGAATCACAAAGCACTTTATCGTCAATGAAAGGTATTTTGTTTGAAATGCTATTCCTGTTGAGGAACCAATAGCATCGAGCAAGCTCCCTCGGAGAGTGAGATAATAATGAGTGGATCGTCTTGGTTGAGATTTTGATAGAGGGATCGGGTTTGGCCAGGATATCACCGAGACTCATCTGATCTGCTTCTAAATGATGCCACGGGATCTTCCCCATCCAGGGAGAGGGCAGCAGACTCGGCTATATCTGAAGGATGATCGCATGATCAATGGGGCAGTCCCTCAATGCTGCACTGAGAGCATGTGCTGAAATTACTGCAATGGGACTCAAAACCCGGACCTCAGATACAGAGGCAGGGGTTCCTCGGTGCCACGGCTGACTTCGAAAGGGAAGATTCCCAAGCTGTTTGACAACTGACCACAGACAAATCGAGTTAAAGGTTACCTTTGATCATGACTTCCTCATTTTGCCCTTAAGAATCATGATGTTTTGGCAATTTTATTTTGGATTCTGTCATCTCATCATAGCTCATGGGTTCAGTATTGTTATCAGGTGCTGTGCTAGTTTTCATCATTGTGGCTTTGAGATATTAGAGAACGTTAGTCATAGAGTCATAGAGTCCTACAGCATGGAGACAGGCCCTTTGGCCCTAACTGGTCCATGCTGACCCAAAGGTCTGTCCACTCTAACACCATTTCTCTGCACTTGGTCCACATCCTTCTAATCCTTTCCTATCCATCTATTTGTCCAAATACCTTTTAAATGTTGTTAATGTACCCACTGCAACCACTTCCACTGGCAGCTCATTCCATATGCGTACCACCCTCTGTGTGAAAAAGTTGTCCCTCAGGTTCCCATTTATTCTTTCTCCTCTAACCTTAAACTGATGCTCTGTAGTCCTCGATTCCCGAGCCCTGGAAAAAAGATTGAGTGCATTCACGCTATCCATGCTTCTTATGATCTCATACACGTTTATAAGATCACCCACCCCTCAGTCTCCTACACTCTAAAGAAAAAAGTCCTAGCTTGTCCATCCTCTCCCTATAACTCAGAACTTTGAGTCCTGGCAACATCCTTGTAAATTTCGTCTGCCCACTTTCCAGTTTAATGACATCCTTCCCATAACAAGGTGACCAAAGCGCAATACTCCACGTGCGGTCTCACCAACGTCCTGTATAACTGCAACATAACCTACCAACTTCTATACTCAATGCTTTTACTAAAAGGCCAGCGTTCCAAAAGCCTTCTTCACTGCCCTGTCTATCTGTGACTCCACTTTCAGAAAACCGTGAACCTCAACTCCAAGGTCCCTCTGTTCTACTACATTCCTTAAGGCCCCACCATTCACCATGAAACTCCTCCCTTGATTTGTCTTTCCAAAATGCAACACCTCACACTTTTTTATATTAAACTCCATTTGCCATTTCTCGGTCCACTTCCCCAGCTGATCAAGGTCCTGCTGCAACTTCTGAGAACCTTCCTCACTGTCCATGATGCAGCCCATTTTAGTGTCACCTGCAAACTTACTAATCATGCCTTGTACAAATCATTGATATCGATAACAAACAGCAATGGGCCCAGCACCGACCCCTGAGGCTCTCCACGAGTCACAGGTAGCGTTGTGATGTGGGCTGTATCCTGACGACACGAGAATGAAGAGGAGTCATAAGACAAAGCCAACCTGATCCAAGGCCAGAGATTGGACAGCCCCTACCCTCAATGTGTAGACACGGGCCCAGCACCGACCCCTGAGGCTCTCCACGAGTCACAGGTGGTGTTGTGATGTGGGCTCTATCCTGACGACACGAGAATGAAGAGGAGTCATAAGACAAAGCCAACCTGATCCAAGGCCAGAGATTGGACAGCCCCTACCCTCAATGTGTAGACACCACGTGCTGCCCAGAAAACAGCAATGCCGGAGAAGGCTGCAGTTCCTGATAACTCTACCCACTGGAGTTTATAAGAATGGGAGGTGATCTCATTGAGACATGTAGGATTCTTAAAGGGTTTGACAAGGTAAATGCTGAGAGAATGTTTCCCCTCTGGGAGAGTCCAGGACTGGAGGGCACAGTCTCAGAATAAAAGGGCCCCAATTTAAGGCTGAGATGAGGAGGAATGTCTTCTCTCAGGGGGTTGTGAGTCTGTGGAACTCCTTCCCACAGAGAGCCGTGGGGGCAGAGGCTGAGACAGATGGATTCTTGATCAGTCAGGGAATCAAGGGTTACTGGGAAAGGGCAGGAAACTGGATGTGAGGAATTTTGGATCAGCCACGATCCTACTGAGGAGGGGAGCGGGTTCAAGGGGCTGAGCGATCTACCACTGTTCCTGTTTCTTACAGCTTTCCAGTTGTAACATAGTTGGTGGCACCAGCGCAGTAGGTAATCGTAGCTGTGGGTATGTTCGCCAAGATGGCAAGTTGATTTTCAGACGTTTTGTCCTGTGTCTTGGTGACATCGTCAGGGCTTTGGATCCTCCTGTGAAGTATTGCTGTAGGGTGTCTTCTGGAATTTATTCGGTTCCGTTCCTCCTGCTTCCGGTTGCCGGTTCCAGTAGTTCGTTGTGTTGGGTCTAGGTCTATGTGTTTATTGATGGAGTCCATGACTGAGTGCTATGCCTCTAGGAAATCTCCAGCTGTCCTGTTTTTAGCTTGTCCTATGATCATTGTGTTGTCCCAGTCAAATTTGTGGTCCCTGTCATCAGTGTGTGTGGCTACTAGGGACAGCCGGTTGTGGTGTTTAGTGGCTATTTGGTGTTCGTGGATGCAGATTGCTAGTTTTCTGCTTTTTAAAATATATATAGTGTTTCATGCAGTCTTTGCGTGAAATCCTGTAAATTACATTAGTCTTGCACATGATGGGTATAGGATCTTTTGTCCTGGTGAGCTGTTGACTGAGTGTGGCTGTTGGTTTATGACTTGTCATGGATCCAAGTGGTCGAAAAAGTCTAGCTGTTAGTTCTGAGATGTTTTTTATGTATGGTAGTGTGGCTAGTGAGTTAGGTCATGGCATGTCCTCATCATGTTTGTCCGTCAGACATCTGCGGATGATGTTGCTGGGATATCCATTCTTGGCAGAGATTCTGTAGAGGTGTTCTTCATCCCTTCGTAGGTCAGGCCTGCTGCAGTTTGTTGTAGCTCTTTTGAACAGGGTCCTAATGCAGCTCCGCATCTGTGTGTTTGGTCGTTGCTATTGTCATTCAGGACCTGGTCAGTGTGTGGGACTTTCCTGTACACTTTTGTGGTGCATTCACTGTTCTGTGTTCTTTCTACCATCACGTCCAGGTATAGGAGTCGATTGTTAGTTTCCGCCTCTCTTGTAAACCAACAGTCAACTCTCATTCCTGGCTGTGACAGGCCTGGAGCAGGGACTTCTGGCTGCGATAGGCCCGGACTGGGGACTCCTGGCTGTGCTAGGCCCGGAGTGGGCTCTCTTGGTGGAGTTGGCGAGGCAGCTACAGCAGTGGAAGTGTCCTGGGGAATTGGCATCATTGATGTTTCCAGGGAGGGTCTCCTTGAGGCCTGAAACACGTCGCAGAGACCTGACAGAAGCCCTGGAGCTGTGTTTGCGACCCAATTTGACCAGGAGATGAATTCTTATTTAAGTAATTTCTTCTCTTTTGTAACACGAAATGGTGCTGGATTGTGCTGACAAAACACATTTCACTGTTCCTTCCTAGATACGTCTGACAATCAAACCATTCATTCAAATCATCCGAATGTGAAGAACAGAGATAAGACAGATACCAATCTCAGATCTGCAACCTTCCTCCATTCGGGAGACAAGGCAGCACCTCGTCCCTGAATCCATTGTTCCTTTTGGGATGTTGTCAGGAGGATGTTTATCAGCTAACTGACCATGGTCCAACATGTCAAACAGGAACTGATCCCAGCTGCAATTAACCTGAGAGGGCTAGTACAGAATTGTTGGGCTGAATGGATGGTACTAAGCAGCCATCCATTGGCAGGACTATTGCAGTCATCTTGTGATCTTCACACAGCACCTTCCAAACGCATGACTACTTCCATCTAGAAGGGCAAAGGCAACAGATACATGGGAACACTTTCCCCTGCAAGTGCCCCTCCAGGCTGCTGACTTGGAAATATATCCCCGTTTATTCAGTATCGCTGGGTCAGTATCCTGCAACACGCTCCCAAACAGACCTGTGGATGTACCTGCATCAAATGGACTGCAGCAACTCAACAATAGACTGTAAAACGTTCTCTGTTCACTGATAGAAAGCAGGTGTCAGAGAGCGGTGACACTCACTACCACAAAACATTGTACAATTTCAAGAAAGTGTTGGGTTGGCGATGGCCTGGTGGTGTTTTCACTGGACTCTCAATCCAGAGACCTAGCTAATGCTCTGGAGACTTGGGTGCAAATCCTGCCATAGCAGAGGGTGGAATATAAACTCATAAAAATCTGGAATTAAGAGTCTAATAATGACCATTGTTAATTGCTGGAAAATCCCATCTGGTTCACTGATGCCGTTTAGGGAAGGAACTCTGCCATCCTTACCTGGTCTGGCCTACATGTGACTCCAGACCCACAGCAATGTGGTTGACTCTTAAATTGCTGACTGGATAATTAGGGACGGGTAATAAATGCTGGTCCAATCAGTGATGCCCTCCTCCCATGAATGAAAAGCAATGAGTGGGCACACGGTGGCTTAGTGGTTAGCACTGCTCCCTCACCGCACCTGAGTTCAATACCAGTCATGGGCGACTGTCTGCGTGGGTTTGCTCCGGGGGCCCCGGTTTCCTCTTGGGAAAAAAATTTTTAAAAATGAAAAGCAAAGAACTTGGGTCTAAACGGTTCAAAGGGAATGGGGGAGGAAGCAGGAACATGACACTGATACGGGCAATCAGCCATGATCGTGTTCAATGGCAGAGGGGCTGAATGGCGTACTCCTGTTCCTATCTTCCTCTGCATGTCAAAATGGTCGAATATTTGCTGTGGCTATTTCTCTACAGACTCAGCTTTCGCGCTCCTCTGTGGAACTTTGATATAACGAGGCTCCCTCCACTTGTTGTGGGTTATGCACCTCCCTCACAATCCAAAGGCTCTGGGTTCAAGCGACATCCCAATAAAAGTTGAGCACAAAACCAAGACCAATATCCCCGAGATCCTCCACTAATGTTTAGTCATCAATCTCCTTCAGCAACACACATTTTCCAGTGAGTATTTTTTGTGTTTCATTATTCATTCGTGGAACATGGGTGCTGCTGGCTGGGCTAACATTCATTGTCCAATCCTAATTACCCACAGGGCACTTTAGAATCACCTACATTCCTGTGGGTCTGGAGTCACATGTAGGCCAGACCTGGTAAGGACTGCAGTTTCCTTCTCAGATGGGTTTTTAAACAACAATTAACTGCATTTACATGTTGCCGTTATTGAATCCAACTTTTAAACCATCTGCTAGCCCAGTGACATCACCACTACCTCCCCAGTGTTTGTGTACTTCTACACACCAAGAGTAGTGGAGATCTCTTCCTCAAAAGGCGGGTGACACTAATTCAATTGTTTAATTTAAATCAGAGGCAAACTTATTAACCAACACGTGGGGCAAAGGCAAGTATATGGAGTTAGATCACAGACCAGCCTAGTGATCTCACTGAATGTTCCTTTGTAGCACATTTCATGTCCATGAGACACCCCAAAGTAGATTGAACCATAGAGTCCCTACAGTGTGGAAGCAGGCCATTTGGCCCATCAGGTCCACACCAACCCTTCAAAGTGCATCCCACCTTGACCCACTCCCCTATCCTAGCCCTGTAACCCTGCATTTCCCATAGCTTATCCACCTAACCTGCATATCCCTGGACACGATGGGCAATTTAGCTTGGCCAATCCACCTGACCTGCACATCTTTGGACTGTTGAAGGAAACCGGAGCACCCGGAGGAAACCCACACAAGAACAGGGAGAACGTACAAACTCCACACAGACAGTCACCCGAGGCTGAAATCGAGCCCAGGTCCCTGGCGCTGTGAGGCAGCAGTACTAACCACTGAGCCAATGAAACGCTCTCACTCTCACCTTTGTAATAAAGCTGCCTGAGAGAAATGTTTCTGTGCTGAGGTTGCGACTGAACTGATTTGATGAAGAGAGACAGGGCCTTGCTGCAGCACCAGCTCCATTTTCTCAGCTTGACAATGACACAGACATGAGCAAGGTCACGGAGCAGCACAGTGGCACAGTGGTTAGCACTGCTGCCTCACAGTGCCAGAGACCCGGGTTCAATTCCCACTTCAGGCAACCGTCTGTGTGAAGTTTGCACATTCTCCCTGTGTCTGCATGGGTTTGCTCCCACAGTCCAAAGATGCGCAGGTTAGGTGAATTGGCCATGCTAAATTGCCTGTCGTGTTAGGTGAAGGGGTAAATGTAAAGGAATGGGTCTGGGTGGGTTGCTCTTTGCAGGGTCAGCGTGGACTTGTTGGGCTGAAGGGCCTGTTTCCACACTGTAAGTAATCTAATCTATAAACATGCATCGATAATATCTGTGATCTGTTTATGCAGCAGAGAACTGCACAGTCATGTATTCCACTGTTATCCCAATGCTGCACATGCAAGTCCCTCGCTGAATTAACAAGTTTCATATCCTGCCTAAATAGAAGAAGTCATTTTCTTACAATTTTGATCTTTCTTGATTTAGGAGTGCTGAGTCATGTAACCTTTAACTCACCTTACACTGGGCAACAAGAGAGTCTGAACAAGGCACAGTTAGTTTGGTAACACGTTTGGCCTGCTGTGACTCCAAATCTTTTACCAGCCTCAAAATTGACAAAACAAAAATAAACCCACTGGCTTTTATTGTGTTTCGGGATCTCGGGATGTCGCTGGGTGTAACTCAGCGAGGTAGTTAGCTCGGTGTTCTTTGGACAGCTTTGCGTGATAATGAAATGGCTTGGAGCTATGGTCAGGTATGTCATGTGAATGTCCAATGTGGACACAGCAAGATCCCATGAGCAGCAGCGATCCGATCGCTTGTTTCTCGTACTACTTAGTGTGCGATTAAAAGTAGACCAGGGCAACAGAAATATCTCCCCCTGCTCTTCATATAGTGTTTCCCCACAAAGACAGAAGACCAATAGGACTGCAGTTTAACATCTTCCCTGGAACACAGTGCCTCAGACCGTGCAGCACTCCCTCAGTACGGGCACTGGGAGGGACAGCCAGAACATTCTGCTCAAGCAGCTGGAGGGCCCACGTTCTCCTGTCTCAGAGGCAGGAACACTGCCACTGCTGACACCGACATGTGAAACATTTCAGGTAACGGCTGGTGAATGGCTCATGCCCCAAACACGGTTATGCTGATACATTTCCACAGAGATTGGAAGAAGGTAAAATTTAAAGTTTGAAAATTGGTGGCATTAGAGCACATCAGATGGACCTGCTGCAAGCATCATTTCAAAGATTTTACAGGTTCAAAGGGTTCACAACCAATTACGTGAATAGTAAGGACTGCAGATGCTGGAGGTCAGGGGCGATAAATGGTGGAGCTGGAAAGGCTCAGCAGGTCAGGCAGCGTCAGAGAAACAGGAGAGTCAATGTTTCAGGTCAGGACTCTTCATGCTGAATCTTGACTCACCTTCTCCTCTGACGCTGTCTGACCTGCTGTGCCTTTCCAGCTCCACTTTTTATCAGCTTATATTTTTCAATTTCAATTTTAACTTCAAATAAACATGATCTTGTTCATGTTGATCTTGCTCTGTGCACCTCCTGTGCAGCAATAACCTTGTATGCGCAACTCTGTCTAAGCACCTGATGAGCTGTATGTCCTTGCTTGCTATGATCTGTCCATACTGCTCGCTAAACAAAGCTTTTCACTGTACCTAGGTACGTGACCTCAATAAATCAAATCAAAAATCAGTGTACTTTCAGTGTCCATAAGACCAAAGGAAGTAGGAACAGGAGAAGGCCATTCTGCCCCTCGAGCTTGCTCTGCCATTCGATAGGATCATGGCTAATCTGACATTCCAAACATCCACTTTCTTGCCCTTTCCCTGCAAATCCTGGCTCATAGAGTCATTCAGCATGGAAACAGACCCTTTGGTCCACCCAGTCCACGCTGATCATAGTCCCAATCCAAAATAGCCCCTCCTGCCTGCTCCTAGCCTATATAGAGTCATAGAGTCATAGAGATGTACAGCATAGAAACAGACCCTTCGGTAACCCATACATGCCGACCAGATATCCCAATCCCTCGAAATATTTCCTATCCATGTAATTATGCAAATGTCTTTTAAACATTGTAATTGTACCCACACCCACCACTCCCTCTGGATGTTCATTCTGCACACAAACCACTCTGAGTAAAAAAATTGGGGCTTTTTAAAATGGTTCTCTCTCACCATAAAAATACTCCCCCTAGTTTTGAAATCCCCCACCCTAGGGACAAAAAAACACATGTCATTCATCTGATTTATACCCCTCATGATTTTATAAACTTCTAAAAGGTCAAACACCTCAACCTCCTACGCTCCAGTGAAAAATGTCCCAGTCTGTCCAGTTTCTCATTATAACTCAAACCCTTCATTCCTGATAAATCTCTGCTGAACCCTCTCCAGCTTCATCATATCCTCCCTGTAACAGGGTGACCAGAACTGGACACGGTATTCCAGAAGAGGCTTGGCCATTGTCCTGTACAACCTCAACATGACATCCCAGCTACTATACTCAAAAGTCTGAGCAATGGAGACAAGTGTCCTAAATGCCTTCTTAACAACCCTGTCTATATATGATGCAAACCTGAACGAATTACGTACTTGAACCCCAGGTCTCTCTGTTCTACAACTCTAACAGAAGCCCTCCTTTTGACTGTATAAGTCCTGCCCTTATTTATTTTACCAAAACACAATACCTCGCTTTTATCCAACTGAACTCCACCTCCACTCTTCAGCCCAATTGATCAAGATATCTTGTTAAATTAGACAATCTTCTTCACTGTCCACTGTACCACTGATCTTGGTGTCATCTGCAAACATACTAACCATGCCTCCTATATTCTCATCCAAACCATTTACATAAATGGCATACATAAGTGGACCCAGCACTGAGCCCCGTGTAACACCACTGGTCACAGGTCTCCAATCCTCCACCATCACTCTCCAACTGATAAACTATCTCTCGATTTCAGCTTTAAATATCCAGTAGAACGCTGCCCCCACAGCTCTCTGTGGCAAGAAATTCCGAAGTCTCTTCCTCACCTCAGCCTTAAATTGGTGCCCTTTTGTTTTGTGACCTTGTCCCCTGGTCCTAGACTTTCCCATGCGGGGAAGCATCCTCTCTGTCAAGCTGTAAAATCCTTTAAGAATCCGATCTGTTTCAATGTGTCATGCAGCTCCATGCAGATGGCAATACAATGGAGTGAACAGACAGGAACACATGCTGTCAGTCCCATTTGGAACCACCATCACTTCCTGCCCTCACTCATTGGTCACTTGCTCATTCCTCTCCTTCACTGCTGTTTGCCTGTCTCCAAAATCCTTGTCTTTATTCTTTCATGGGATATGGTGTCACTGGCTAGGCCAGTATTTATTACCCATCCCTAATTGTCCAGAGGGCAGATAAGAATCAACCATATTACTGTGTATCATATGTAGGCCAGGCCAGGTAAGGATGGTAGATTCCTTCCCTAAATGACATCAGTGAACCAGATGGGTTTTTCCAACAGTCAATAATGGATTCACGGTCACCATTAGACTCTTACTTCCAGATTTTTATTGAGTTCAAATTCCACCATTTACCATGAGGGATTTTGAACCTGGGTACCTTGAGCATTACCTGGGTCTCTGGATTAACAGTCCAGTGATAATATTATTAGGCCATTATCTCCCCATTCACAAGTTTGAACATTTGTTCCCTCTGTTACTGGCACTCCTACAATCTATAAGATGCCATGCAATTCTGCCTCATTTCTGATGAAGGGCTTTTGCCCGAAACGTTAACCTTCCTGCTCCTCGGATGCTGCCTGACCTGCTGTGCTTTTCCAGCACCACTCGAATTTTGACTCTAATTGCTAGCATCTGCAGTACTCACTTCTGCCAAGATGCCATGCAATGCCTCACCAAGGTTACTTTTTGACAGTATCTCCGATCCCTGCCACTGAGAGAGATCCATCAGCAAGTGCATGGAGTTACCATCATTTCCACTGGGTCCTTCAGGTGTTGTCGGTGAGCTGTGTTCCGGAACCACTGATGTGGAGCTCCCACAGTGTTGCTGGGAAGAATGATGCAGGATTCTGACCCATGCAGCGGTGTATGGCTGGGAAGGGAACCTGGAAATGATGGTAACTCCATGCACTTGCTGACAGATCTCTCTCAGTGGCAGGGATCGGAGATACTATTGAAAAGTAACCTTGGTGAGGCATTGCATGGCATCTTGTAGATGGTAAACACTGCAGAGACA
This sequence comes from Chiloscyllium plagiosum, assembly GCF_004010195.1. NCBI lineage: Eukaryota > Metazoa > Chordata > Chondrichthyes > Orectolobiformes > Hemiscylliidae > Chiloscyllium > Chiloscyllium plagiosum. Next base: position 63,698,836 of record NC_057728.1, on the reverse strand, counting down.
GTATGCCAGTGACAGAGGGAACAAATGTTTAAACAATAAACTGGCACCTGACCCGCATGCAAGTAATGAAAATTGCAGGATAATTGAGAATCTCTGGACATTTACTTGGTTACCAAAGGGTTAGAGTTCAGCTAGACATCTTCTGATTGTTTCTTGTGGCTCTCACAGAAAATGTCCGGGATTTCATTCCTTTAGCTGAGATTCCCAAAACTCTGTTTCTGGAATTACAGCAAACAATTTGGAAAATTCCCAAGGAGGTTTGCATCCTCTTCAACTGTTGAAGAGCCCGGAATGTGCTGCTAAGACCTACATTCTCCTCTGCGGCATTCCGGATAATATTTGCAGGTGCCCCAACATTTCTTGGACCCTACATCCCAGCATCTCAACCCATCCCAGCTGCCTGACTCCAACACTCCGAAGCCTCCGGCATTCCCAGACTGATTTTCCCAAGGTGCTCCCCATCTTGCAGATCCATATAAACACACAAACACAAACAGGCCACTCGGCCCGTCCACTCTGCTCCCCCGATCTCAGTACGATTGTGGCTGAGCTGATTTTAACCTCAAATCTGCATTCCTGCTTATCTCCCAATAATCCCTCAGCCCCTTAGTCATAAGAATCTCTCTATCTCCGCCTTAAAAATATTTAACGATTCTGCACTCACAGTATTTTTGAGAAAAGGAATTCCAAAGACCACGATGGAGGTGCATGAGATGATGAGGGACATGGGCAGGGTGGTTAGTCAAAGGGTCAAATAGGAGGGGGCATAATCTTTATATGAAAGGCAGGAGGTTTGGAGGGGATTTGAGGAGAAGCTTTCTCATCCAAAGGATGGTGGGGGTCTGGAAAGAACTATCTGGGAGGGGGTTTGATGTGGGAAACCTCACAACCTTTAAAAAGTAATTGGATGAGCAATTGAAGTGTCAGAACATTCAAGACTATGGGCCAAGTGAGGGTAGGTATATTTTTAACAGTGCGGTCTCGATAGGCTGAAGGGCCTCCTTTGTAATGCATGATTCTACAATTCTGTGTCTCAATAATTGTTCAGTGTCAGATTGGTCCCTGGCAACTCGAGTCATTTAGTGAGCTAGCACAGGAACAATGGGAAGAATAGCCTTCTTCAGCGTCATAACAATTCTCTCTCGCATGGTCACCCAGGACAGAATTAAGCCCCTTCCACATGATACTGAGGGATCGCATGGCAAAATAGAAATTGCTAGGAAAGCTCAGCAGGTCTGGCAGCATCTGTGGAGAAAAAATCAGAGGAAACGTTTCGGGTCAAGTGACCCTTCTTCAGAAACTGGTGGTAGAACTCTAACGCCCCGAGTGACACATTGGACTTGTCCGAACACAGCGAATTCCTTCAGGTTTCCTGGGGTCAAGAAGTCAAACAGCCAAAGACATAAGATTTCAATTTTTTGATCTAGATGTGGATCTTCACATCAAAGTTGTCATGGAGATTTGGAGGGTCCTATCATTAAGATGCTGAAGTTGTTGATTGGTTTGCTGAGCAGGTTGATTTTTTGCAAACGTTTTGTCTCCCTCCTGGGTGACATCTTCAGTGTTGTGTAGTCTCTGGATGAATCGCTGTTGGTTATAGGGTTCTGTCTGTTGTCACGGGCGGTTCTATTTCCAGTTTTAGAACATTGAATTGCATACAGTTCTGGTCACCGCATTATAGGAAGGATGTGGAAGCTTTGGAAAGGGTGCAGCGGAGATTTACTAGGATGTTGCCTGGTATGGAAAGAAGGTCTTGCGAGGAAAGGCTGAGGGAACTGAGGCTGTTTTTGTTAGAGAGAAGAAGGTTGAGAGGTGACTGATATGAGGCAAGTAAGATAATCAGAGGGGAGATAGGGTAGATAGTGAGAGCCTTTTTCCTCGGATGGTGATGGCTAACACGAGGGGACATAGCTTTAAATTGAGGGGTGATAGATTTAGGGCAGATATCAGGGGTAGTTTCTTTACTCAGAGAGTAGTAGGGGTGTGGAACAGTCTGGCTGCAACAGTAGTAGACTCACCAACGTTAAGGGCATTTAAATGGGCATTGGACATACATATGGATAATAATGGAACGGTGTAGGTTAGATGGGCATCAGATTAATTTCACAGGTTGGCACAACATCAAGGGCCGAAGGGCCTGTACTGTGCTGTAACGTTCTATGTTCTATGTTCCATGTTCTATGTTCTAAAACAGTACAGCACAGTACAGACCCTGCGATGTTGTGCCGCGCATTTATCGTAATCTAAGATCAATCTAACCTACACACCCCTCAATTTACTGCCGTCCATGTGCTTGTCCAGCAGTCACTTAAATGTCCCTAATGTCTCTGACCCTACTACCACCACAGGTGGTGTATTCCACACACCCACCACTCTCTGTAGTGGTCTGTAGATGGGGTCTACTTCAATGTGTTTGTTTATGGAGCCCGTGGGTGAATACCGAGATGAATTAAGGTGCTTTGAGAAGCTGGAGTTAAAGTGGACCTTATAAAAACTGAGAATGAGATTGTAGTTTGATGAGATTATCAGAAGGGGAAGGTGGGGATAGTGGTAAATTTTATTGAGTACAGACCAACCGTGATCTAACTTCTTTTATTTATGATGTGGAGGAGCCGGTGTTGAACTAGGATGGCCAAAGTTAAAAATCACACAACACCAGGTTATAGTCCAATAAGTTTAATTGGAAGCACTAGCTTTCAGAGTGCTGCTCCTTCATCAGGGAGCTAGTAGCGTTCCAAAAGCTTGCACTTCCAAATAAACCTGCTGGTCTATAACCTGGTGTTGTATGATTTTTAACTTCTTTTATTTACTCATAGGACACAGGTGTGTTTGGCTCCACCAGCATTATTGCCTGTCCCTAGTTGCCCCTTGAGAAGGTGGGGATGAGCTGCCTTCTTGAACCACTGCAGTCTGTGTACTGATAGACCCTTATGGAGAGAGATCCAAGATTCTGACCCAACAACAGTGAAGAACGGGCCCTATAACAGTGAAATCCATCCCTGACGCCATCTGGTTGTCTTTAGGGCAGCATGGATAAGATGGGCCGAATGGCTGCATCATTTCAATGGTTCTATATTTCCAACAGGCATGAGAAAATGAATAGGCATGAGAAAATGAACAGTTTCCTCCTGTTCCCTGTGTTTGGCTCACTGGAATGGTCAGGTGCTGTAATCAGTATCTGTAAGATACCGTCTGAGTCCGAAAAGCAGTATCCATGACAACACAGCCCTCTCTCAGCGGTGCTTTTGAAAGTCAGTGCTGTTGAAAGCACAGGTACATCACCAACAGCTTCTTGTCTGTGTATTTCACTGAGCAACTGTGGGGTCAACATCTGGAACATTTTAAGAAACAAAAATTGCTGAGGAGTTTCTTTCTCTCGGAGTATTGTGACACCGTGGGATTCCTTTTCGCAAAGGGCTGGGGAGGCTGGAGCATTAAGAATATTCAAGGCTGAGAGAGACAGCGTTTTAATCAGGAAGGGAATCAGCGCCAGGGAGACAAGGAAGGAAAAAGATGAGAAATACCAGAGCAGCCGTGAACTCATTGAATGGCAGAGCAGACTGGATGGGCCGAACGGCCTGCTTTGTTCCTACTTGTTATGGTCTTATGGAGTCAATATGTTTAAGTCCTAAATTATTCCACCGGCTCAGCAATTATCATCTGAGTTTTTAAAGCATTAACTCTTCAAAAGTATGGATCACACAAGTTGTGGCTGTATCATTTATCCGATTGTGCTGGGTTTGACACACTGACAGATTCTGGTAGTTCCCTTTTTGTTTCTTAAAGAGGGCACAGTTTCAACAGCAAATGTGTAACCACAAATAAAGCAGGCTGTGTAAATCTGGCACGTGAACTCACCCTGAACTTCTGACACCACTAAATCCAAAACTGCAGTTTTCAGGATTGCTGCTGCAGAGAGGGCATGTTGCAGGTGACCTCTTACTGACCTTCCACTAACACTGTCCCCCCCAACCCCGTTACCCATGTGAGGGAGGCACATGACCTTCCTGCCCAGACCTGATCTGGGCTCCATCCAATGGAGTGTGAGAGAGGTGTCCCAAGATTGGGAGCCATTTCAGGTAAAAAGTCATGAAGGGCCAATTGCTCTGTGCGTTATGCTGCCTGGAATGTGTTGGCGAGGGCAGGTTGGATAGAACGGGTGAGCGATTTAGAGTTGGAATGCGGGAAAGGAGGCGCGGGAACATTGTCTAGGTCTTGCCTCATACACACTGCAGGCACCAGAACCAAGATGTTTCTCTCTGTCCTCCAAAGCCCTTCCCCTCCCAAGCCCCCTCCATGTCTCATCAATCTGTTCTCATCCTCAACTCCAGACACATCTTTTAATTCATTCATGGGACGTGGGTGTCACTGGCTGGGCCCAGCATTTATTGCCCGTCCCTAGTTGCCCCTTGAGAAGGTGGGGGTGAGCTGCCTTCTTGAACCGCTGCAGTCCATGTGCTGTGGGTTGACCCACAATGCCCTTAGGCATGGAATTCCACAATTTTGACTCAGTGACAGTGAAGGAACAGTGATATATTTCCAAGTCAGGATGGTGAGTGGCTTGGAGGGGAACTTGCAGGGAGTGGTGTTCCCATGTGTCTGCTGCCCTTGTCCTTCTCGGTGGAAGTATTTTTGGGTTTGGAAGGTGCTGTCTAAGGATGGTTGGTGCTCCCATATTTATACAATTAATTCAAAACCAATCAGCTCTTCAATTATTTATCCATCACCAAATAGACCTATCTCCATTAATTGACCCATCTCAGATCAGAATAGATGATAACACTGACTGTGTCAGGATTCTGCCTCTGAGCAACTGAAATGATGCAGATTTTGACATGATCTGCTGCTCATAGGGATGTATGGCCTATATCACTGGCATCACATTGTCATCGAAACTCATATACCACACCACATATACCACATCGCTCTGGCCTTAATGGTATCATCCTGTTTGTGGAAAATACCATTCATATTCTTACCGTGACAGTGAGTCTACCCATTGCTCAAACACGGAGACATCTTACACTTTCATACACTTTCAGGGCATACGAAGGTAAACTGGAGACTACTCAGATCAGCAAGTGGGTGCCTTGGGCAAGAGATGTGCGCAGTTTACCTTAAATTACATTGTGTTATCCAGACCTACAAGAGCAGTCACCAAATATTCATTCTTAGCAACAGTGCTAAGTGGCTTCCCATTGCGCATAAAATCTTTAATAGTGAATTGGTAAATAGGTGAATAAGAGAGTCATATATTTAGCAAATCACGAGTTCAGGACTAAGTCAGGAATCTGCAAATTGCTGATTTGCTTCCTGCTTCAATACAATCAGAAGCAGAACAGAGGACGGAAAAAGTCAGTATCACTGTGTTGGTAACAGTGATGATCCACCTCTTGATACTAAAGCAATGTTCCAACTGGCCATTAACAGGTCCAGGCAGCGGGCTGTGGAGGGGGTCGTCAGGGCCAACTGCCTGCCCCTCTTCCATATTTACATCCGTGCCCGGGTGTCCTTGGAGAAGAAGCATGCGGTGTCCACCGACACCCTGGAGTTGTTCAGGGAGAGGTGGGCGCCGCAGGGAGTGGAGTCCATTATTTCCCCCTCCAACTGTATTTTGATTTAATCCCTGCCCTCCCCTTCACTGTTTGATCACACAGCATTGCCCTTTGATGTGAAGGGCAGTGCTTGTCACTGGCCACTCGGGTGTTTCCTTTCTTCCTGTGGTGGAATATAAATAAAGATTTGTACACCTGTTGTCTTTCATTGTGTCTCACATCTGCACACACTCAACATGGGTGCTGGCGAAAACATGAGCACTACTGCAGTTAGGCAAAGTAAAAAAATAAATAAACTGGAGCTTCAGAATCTCCTCCGTTCAGGGGACTGACTCTGACCTGGCTGGCCACAGCCAGTGTACTCTTCACAAGTAAATAAAGGGGGACTTGATGTCAGGATACCAGCCTACAAGAAAAGATAAGAAAATGAAGCAATGTTCCACACTGGCAGCTCAATCTCCCCAGGACATTACTCATTCCCTTCACATCTCGGGTACGGGTGGTGAGAGGGTATGTATTCTCTGTGTCTGTGGAGAGAATATGTCTCTTCCATGTCACTGTTAGTGTAAGATTGCCTTGGTCTGTTTGTCCTGTTGTGATGGAAGGTGGATAATGGTATATCCATAGAATCCCTATAGGATGGAAACAAGCCATTCAGCCCAACGAGTCCACACCAACCCTCTGAAGAGCATCCCATCCAGACCCATTCCCCAACCCTATCCGTATAATCCTGAATTTCCCATGCTTAACCTACACATCCCTGGACACTATGAGTAATTTCCCATGGCCAATTCACCTAACCTGCACATCTTTGGACTGTGGGAGGAAACCGGAGCACCCAGAGGAAACCCACGCAGACACAGGGAGAATGTGCAAACTCCACACAGACAGTCACCCGAGGCTGGAACCGAACCTGGGACCCTGGTGCTGTGCAGCAGCAGTGCTAACCACTGAGCCACTTTTGAAATTCATATTGATTATTTCTATGAAAGGTTACTTTTTAGAAAGGCCAGAAAGTCCATCTAGAACAGTAACTAATCCATATCTGTCAGAGAGCAGGTGATTGAAGCCCCCAGTGGTGTTAATGGAAGGCTGTTTATATTTAAGTAGGGTAGAAGGGCTTATGCCCGAAACGTCGATTCTCCTGTTCCTTGGATGCTGCCTGACCTGCTGCGCTTTTCCAGCAACACATTTTCAGCTCTGATCTCCAGCATCTGCAGTCCTCACTTTCTCCTTAAATCTGTAAGGCTTTGTTTTCAATTCAGAAGAATCTTGGATGAACAAATTTTTTTCAAGAATTCAGTTCAGAAGACACCAGGGCTGAGTGCAGAAGTGAGTGATCATTTCTCTCCTACAAGAAGATTCTGGGAAGTTTGGAGACCAAGTCAACTCAGCAGAGGGGTTTAATTTGTGAGATTTTCAAACCAGGAGGGTTTGGTTACAGATCAACATGTTATTAGAATGGAGAAAGTTCAGGTTCTCGTTGCATCTTGTTGAGAGTGTGAGAGGGGCTACTGAAGGATCCTTGGTGAGTTTCTGCAGGGCATCTTGTAGATGGTACACGCTGCTGCTACTGAGCGTCAGTGGATGTTTATGGATGTGGTACCAGTCAAGCAGGCTGCTTTGTCCTGGATGGTGTCAAGCTTCTTGAGTGTTGATGGAGCCGCACCCATCCAGGTAAGTGGGGAGTATTCCATCACACTCCTGACTTGTGTCTTGTAGATGATGGACAGGACTTGTGAAGTCGAGGGTGAGGTATTTGCTACAAGAATCCTAGTGTCTGACCTTACCTGTGAAGTCAGTTATATGGTGAGTCAGTTCTGTTTCTGGTCAGTGGTAACCTTCAGATGACAGTGGGGGATTCATTAATGGTAACACAATTAAATGCCAAAGAGCAATAGTTAGATTGACTCTTAATGGTGATGGTTATAGCCTGGCATTTGAGTGGCATGTATGTTACTTGCCACTTGTTAGCCCCAAGCTTGGATATTGTCTGGATCTTGTTCCTTTTGAACATGGACTGCTTCAGTATCTGAGGAGTTGCGAATGGTGCTGAGTATTGTGTAATCATCAGCGAACCTCCCTATTTGATGGAGTCTTGCCTTCGCATTGAGAATACCATCCACCGTGTTGTGTGACACTATCACCGTGCTAAATGGGTCAGACTTTAAACCCCATCTCGCGACTCAAGACTGAGGTGCTGTGGGCCATCAACAACAGCAGATTTGTATGCTGCATCCTCATGGCCCAGCACATCCCCCACTCAACCATTACCGTCAAGCCAGGGATCAACCATTGGTTCAGTGGTTCAGTGCAGGAGGGCATGCCAGGAGCAGCACCAGGCACACAGAAAAATGAGGTGTCAACCTAGTGAAGCCACCAAACAGGACGACTTGTGTGTCAAACAGCATAAGCAGCAAGTGATAGACAATCCCACAAACAATGGATCAGATCCAAGCTCTGCAATCATGCCACATCCAGTCATGAATAGTGGTGGGCGATTAAACAACTCACCCCTAGAGGAGGCTCCACAAATATCCCCATCCTCAGTGATAGAAGAGCCCAGCACATCTGTGCGAAAGGTAAGGCTGAAGCATTCCCAATAATCTCCAGTCAGAAGTGCTGAGTGGTTGATCCATCTCGATCTCCTCCAGTAGTCCCCAGCATCACAAAGACCAGTCTTTAGCCAATTCAAATCACTCCTTGTGATATCAAAAAATGGCTGGACTCACTGGAAATTGCAAAGGCTACGGGGCCCTGACCACACTCCAGCAATGGTACTGCAGAGCGTTGCTGTAGAAGCTGCTGCTTCCCTCACCCAGCTGTTCCAGTCCAACTACAATACTGGTGTACACCTGACTGACTCAGCCCAAGGGTGGCCATGACACCCATGATAATTCAATTGAATGGCCAGCCTGGCTCAAAGGGCTGAATGGCATACACCTGTTCCCATTTTCTATAGGTGGTTAGCACTGCTGCCTCACAGTGCCAGGGATTCGGGCTTGACTCCTGCCTCAGGCGACTCTCTGTGTGGAGTTTGCACATTCTCCCCGTGTCTGCGTGGGTTTCCTCCGGGTGCTCCGGTTTCCTCCCACAATCCAAAGATGTGCAGGTTAGATGGATTGGCCTTGGGAAATGGAGGGCTTGCGTGGATGCTCTTCAGAGGGTTAGTGTGGGCTTGATGGGCTGAATAGCCTGTTTCCACAGTATAAGGATTTGATGTTCCTGCCAACTGAAGTGGGCTGAGTGGTGAGGTTGGAGCAGCAAATCAACAAGGACATTTTCATTTCCTCTGAAGTACAATTCCACATCAGGATCAATTTTCCCACCAAAAAAAATCACTTTTCTTTTGTGCTTTTTTCACTTTTTAACCACCACCAGTTCTCACTGTGTGGCCAATCAAACATTCACAAGCAAAGTCTAATATGGCAAAGCAGCCATCAGAGGAGAGAGGGGAAGGGGGAGAGAGGGGGAGGAGAGAGAGAGAGGGAGCAGGGGAGAGGGAGCAACAGAGGAAGAGGAGGAGAGAGAAAGAGAAAGAGAGGAAGAGAGGCAGAGAGAGGGAGAGAGTGGAGGCAGGGGAGAGTGAAAGAGAGGGAGAGATGGAGAGGGAGAGACCGAGGAAGAGAGAGATAGAGGGAGAGAGAGAGATGGGGCAGAGGGTG
>NC_057728.1:63679327-63689360 GCF_004010195.1 Chiloscyllium plagiosum | reverse complement strand
GACAGAGAGAGAGGGGACAGAGAGAGAAGGACACAGAGAGAGACAGCGAGAGAGACGGACAGAGAGACAGAGAGAGGGGGAGAGAGACAGAGAGAAGGACACAGAGAGAGAGACAGAAAGAGAGAGGGACATAGAGAGAGAGAGCGAGAGAGGGACAGACAGATAGGGACAGAGAGACAGAGGGACACAGAGAGAGATAGAGGGCCAGAGGGAGAGGGGGACAGAGAGAGAGAGAGAGACAGAGAGGGAGAGAGAGGGGAGGGGGGAGAGGGGGAAAGAGAGAGAGAGACAGAGAGAGACAGAGGAAGAGAAGGAGAGAGAGGGAAGAGACTAAAACAAAATGGAGTTGGAGGGGGAGATAAAGCACTGAATCCCTCATGGTGCCCACCTCTAGGACCAGGATATTAATTGAAAACTTTAATTTGGAACAGTCTGTGGTAATGACACAACTTATTTCAAACAGAAGTGAATAACAATTAATTGAAAAGGGAACCAAAAGAGAGAAAGTGGGAAGAGAACAACAAAACCAAAATACATTCATTTCACTCCTCACAGGAAGAACAAAGTGTGGCCCCAAGCCACATGAAGAGATATTGGGTGAGTGACCAGAACACTTGGTCGAAAAGGTAAGTTTTAAGAAGTGGCTTAAAGGAGGAAGCATGGTGGTCTTGTGGTGGGGTAGCTCCCCTGTCTCTGAGCCAGAAGCTCTGAGTTCAAAGTCTTTCTCCAGGATGTGATGGCCATGGAAGGTGAGATCATATGTCATCAAATCCAGGATAGGAGGCAAGCACAGAAGAGATTCCTGGCCAGTCTCACGTGGTGTAGAGTGGACCATACAAGCTACAGCCTCTGGCTTCAGGGTAACATACGTTCAGGACAGAGAAATTATGGAAAATGAATTAAATATGTCTTTCATCTGCTGCATGTGTCAGTAGATGTGGGAGGTTGATGCTAGGCAGATGCAGCTGGATTAGTAACCCAGAGATCCAGGTAACGTTTTGGGGACCAAAAGAGAAAAAGCTGGAAAATCTCAGCAGGTCTGGCAGCATCTGTAAGAAGAGAAAAGAGCTGATGTTTCGAGTCTAACTGACCCTTTGTCAAGGACCCGGGTTCAAACACCCTTCAGACAGATGGCAGATGGAAAATTCCCCAGACTTATCCGACATGGACATGGAGCTGAGTTCCAGAGGTATGGGGAGAGTAACAGGCCCTTGACATTAAGGCTGTATTCAACCGAGTGTGGCATCATGGAGACCTAACAAAACTGGAATCAATGGGTATCTGAGGGCAAACTCTCTGCTGGTTGGAGTCATACCCGACACATAGGAAGATGGTTGTTGTTGTTGGAGGTCAGTCATCTCAGCTCCAGGACATCTCTGCAGGAGTCCCTCAGGGAAATATTTATCTTTAGCTGCTTCAACGAAGACCTTCCCTCCATCAAAAGGTCAGAAGTGGGGATGCTCACTGATGATTGTACAATGTTCAGCGCCATTTGCAACTCCTCAGATACTGAAACAGTCCATGTTCAAATGCAGCAAGGCACAGATAATATCCAGGCTTGGGCAAGTGATATTGACACCACACAAAAGCCAGGCAATGAATGTCTCCAACAAGATAGAATCTAACCATTGCCCATTCAATGGCATCACCTTCACTGAATTTCTCCACTATCTCATCCTGGAGGTTACAACTGAACCAGAATGGACCTGGACTATCTATATAAATACAGAGGCTACCAGAGCAGGTCAGAGGCTAGGAATACTGCAGCAAGCAACTTATTTCCTGACTCCCCAAAGCCTGACCACCATCTACAATCTCTCTGGAATGTGACGGAATACTCCCCACTTGCCTGGATAAGTGCAACTTGAACAAGAAGCTTGACACATCCAGGACAAAGCAGCCACTTGATTGGCCCCACATCCACAAACATCCAATCCCTCCACCACCGACACTCAGTAGCAGCAATGTGTACCACCTACAAGCTGCGCTGCAGAAATTCACCACAGATCCTAAAACAGCACCTGCCAAACCCATGACCACTTCCATCTCGAAGGGCAAAAGCAACAGATACGTGGGAGCACCACCCTCTGCAAGTTCCCCTCCAAGCCACTCACAATCCTGACTTGGAAATATATCGCTGTTCCTTCACTGTCTCCGGGTCAAAATCCTGGAATTCCCTCCCTAGAGGGCACTGTGGGTCTACCTACAGCACATGGACTGCAGCGGTTCAAGAAGGCAGCTCACCCCCCACCCCCACTTCTCAAGGGGCAACTAGGGATGGGTAATAAATGCTGACCTAACCACTGACCCCAATACGTCCTGAATGAATTTTTTTTTAAGTCTTTAAATTTAAATTCTGAAGGAATAAGGGGAGAGAGTGTAGGCCTGATCTGAGCTGAACAGCGAGTCCCCAGTGTCCAAATAATTATCGTCACTTTAATCTCCCCATGCAGCAAGGAATTTCTCCTTCTGTGTTTCCCTTAAAACCTTGAAAGGTCTGAGCAAATCACCCCATTGTCTTCTAATTTCCAGTGACTTTGACTCTAGTGTGTGATCTCTGATCAAACCTAAACCTTGGTGTCCTGATATCCTTCAAGCAAATCTCTCCTGCCCTCCCTTTAGGGATAACCCAGACATCCTAAAGTGTGGTGCCGAGAGCAATATACAGTCATCCAGGTGTGCTCCGACCAGAGCTTGAATAGCTAAAAGACAAAGATAATACAAGCTTTATTATTTTTACAAACAAAATGACCCATGGTGAGGTGTGGAAGTAGTGACAATTGTTTCTGTTTTGCTATTGTCCAACCATGTCAATGGAGAAGGCTAAATGTGGAAGTTTACAAAGCTATTGGGAAGAAAAAAATGCATGAAATTTGCATGTTTATGATCAAATAACCAGTCATTTGTATTTGGAAGATTTCACTCAGTGAGTCCCAGTGCGAAGCATGTCTTGGTGAGACATGATGGCACATTATGCACATTCTGCGTTATTGGCACAAAGATTGAAAGTGACATGAGTGAAGTAATTTAGCTTTCGGTCGGTGTTCCCTAAGAGAATGGCTTCGCGTAGACTTGCAATTACAAGGTTGCAAAAAACAAACTTGTGTGTCCAAAATCCAGAATTGAAATCTTGTCTCATTGATGGTAGCCATGATGTGAAGGTGCTGGTGTTGGACTGGGGTGGACAAAGTTAAAAATCACACAACACCAGGTTATGGTCCAACAGGTTTAATTGGAAGCACTAGCTTTTGGAGCGCTGCTCCTTCATCAGGTGATAGGTGAAGGAGCGTCGCTCCGAAAGCTAGTGCTTCCAATTAAACCTGTTGGACCATAACCTGGTGTTGTGTGATTTTTAACTTTGCATACCTCAGTCCAACACCAGCATCTCCAAATCATAACGTCTCTATGATGGAAATCTGCTGTCCTTACTTGGTCCAGCCTAGGTGTGACTCCAGACTCAAGCAATGTGGTTTACTCCCAGTAGTTAGGACTTTATTCACTGTAATCTACTGAATGCTACTCAGTCTGAAAAGTATTGGCCTGGGAGAGAGTTGGGAATGAGGGGAGGTCTTCACAGCGAGAGGATTTGAGTACAGTGGCATGTTGCCTCATAGCGCCAGGGATCTGGGTTCGATTCCAGTCTCAGGTGACTGTCTGTGTGAAGTTTGCACATTCTTCATCTCCCTCTAGGTGCTCTGGTATCCCCCCCCCACAATCCAAAGATGTGCAGGTTCAGCTGGATTGGCCATGGTAAATTTCCCGTAGTTTCTAGGGATGTGTGGGCTATGGAAAATATAGGATTATAGGGTGGGGTTGGTGGGGGTGGGTCTGGGTGGGATGTTCCTTGGGGAGGGTCGATATAGATTCAATGGGCTGAATGGCCTGTTTCCACACTGAAGGGATTCTATGATTAGGGTATAGGAGCTCAGATATCTTGCTGCAATTGTACAGGGCCTTGGTGAGACCACATCTGGAGTATTATGTGCAGTTCTGGTCTCCTCATCAGAGGCTGGATGATCTGGTGATGGAGGGAGCAAGCAAAGGTTTCCCAGACTGATTCCTGGGATGGCAGGATTGATGTATGAAGAGAGACTGGATAGGTTAGGGCTATATTCACAGGAGTCTAGAATAACTAGCGGGGAGCTCATAGAAATGGATAAAATTCTAACAGGACTAGACAAGGGTAAACACAGGAAGGATGTTTCTGACGACTGAGGTGTTAGAACCAGGGGGATCACACCTTGAGGATACAGGGTAAGTGGGGAGCCAGTGGAAATCTCTGCCACAGAAAGCGGTTGAGGCCAAACAGGTTGACTATTTTCAAGAAAGCAGGAGATATAGTTCTTGGACTTGAAGAGATCTTAAGGCTATAAGATATAGGAACAGAATTAGGCTATCTGGTCCATTAAGTCTGTTCAATCATGGCTGATACATTTCTCAGCCTCATTCTCCTGCCTTCTCCCCTAATCCTTGGTCCCCTCACTAATCAGGAACCTATCTATCTCTGTCTTAAAAACACTCATTGACCTGGCCTCCACAGCCCTCTGCAGCAATGAGTTCCACAGAGTCCCCACCCTCTGGCTGAAGAAATTCCTCCTCATCTCAGTTCTAAAGGGTCGTTCCTTCACTATGAGGCTGTGCCCTCAAGTCCCAGTCCACTCTATCCACATCCCTCAGTATTCTGTAAGTTTCAATCAGATCCCCCCCTCATCCTTCTAAACTCAATTGAGTACAGACCCAGAGTCCACAACTGCTCCTCATATGACAAGCCCTTCATCCCCAGGTTCATTCCTGTAAACCTCCTCTGGACCCCCTCCAATACCAGCACATCTTTCCTTAGATACGGGGCCCAAAACTGCTCACAATATTCCAAACACAGTCTGATCAGAGCCTTATACAGCCTCAGCAGTACGTCCTTATTGTTATATTCTAGTCCTCTTGAAACAAATGCTATCATTGCATTTGCCTTCCTAACTGCCAACTGAGCCTGCATGTTAACCTTGAGAATTCTGAACTAAACTCCCAAGCCCCTTTGTGCATCAAATTTCCAAAGCCTTTCCCCATTTAGAAAATAGTCTCTGCTTCTCTTTTTCCTACCAAAATTATAACCTCACACTTTCCCACATTGTAATCTGTCCTATCCTGTTCAGGTACTGTTGTAGCCTTCCCACTTCCTCAACACCACCTGTCCCCCTACCTATCATCTGCAAACTCAGCAACAGTGCATACAGTTCTTTTGTCCAGATCGTTAATGTATAACGTGAATAGTTGCGGTCCTGACACGATCCCTGTAGAATTCCACTAGTCACTGTCTGCCATCCTGAAAAAGACTGCTTTATCTCCACTCTCTGCATTCTCCCAATCAGCCAATCCTTTGTCCATGTCAGCACCTGCCTCTAGCACAGTGGGCTCTGAGCTTATTTAGTAGCCTCCTGCATGGCACCTTGTCAAAGGCCTTCTGGAAATCCAAATTGATTGTGTCCACTTGTTCTCCTTTGTCTAACTTTTTCATTGCCTCCTCAAAGAGTTCAACCTGTCAGCCATGACGTCCTGTTGATGAAACCATGCTGACTCAGCCCTAGTTTACCATCACTTCCAAGTCATCCACAATCTCATCCTTAATAACGGGCTCTAAATTTTTACTAAAGGCTGAGGTCAGGCTAACCTATCTTCTGCCTCCCTCCATTTTTGAACAAGGGTGTTACATTAACCATTCTCCTGCCCTTTGGGACCTTCCTTTACTCCAGAGATTGCTAAAAGATCATCACCAATGCCTCTACAATCTCCTCAGCTTTGTCCTTCAGAACCTTGGGGTGTAGTCCATCTGGTCTGGGTGATTTATCCACCTTCAGCTCCCCTAGTATCTTCTCCTTAGTGATAGCCTCTAAACTCTAAGATTTTTAAGATTAAGATTACTTACAGTGTGGACTCACCTCTACCCCCGACTCTCTTGAAGTTCTGGTATGCTATTGGTGTCTTGCACTGTGAAGACAAAATGTAAAGTACCCATTGAGTTCCTCTGTCATATCTCAGTTCCAAGGTTAGTTAGGAATGGGCAAAAAATACTGGTTTTAACCGCAGTGCTTACGTCCCTTGAATGAACTATGAAAAGCTTTACTCCAGGGTACTTTAAGAGTTGGGATGAACAGAACTGGAGGCACATTGATCTGATCTTTCACCTCCAGGTAAGCACATAGAACCCAGCTGATGAAGTTTGTGATAATTTTTTAAAGAGTTAACCCCTCTTTCCCCAAGAAATGTAAGACTGGATTTTTGTTTGGAGAAGTGTCAGTAAACACAACCAGCCTTTATTAGTCACTGTGCAAACACACTTTCTCTTTCCATGCTAATCTGACAGGGGTCCATTCAGAGTCGTACTCAGTTATTGCCACACTTCTTGTTTGATTATTTACTCAGGAGAGTTTCTGTTCCGCTGAGGAGCTGGTTCTGGGGTTAACCACAGTTACATTTCAACAACACCACTACTTGGGGGTTACACTAGAGGTTTATATATGAGGGCCAGAGCCTATTTTGTGGCGCTATTAAATGGCACCTAATAGAACAAAGAAGAAGAACAAAGAAAATTTCCAGCCCAGGAACAGGCCCTTCGGCCCTCCAAGCCTGAGCCTATCCAAATCCACTGTCTAAACCTATCACCCAATTCCTAAGCATCTGTATCCCCCTGCTCCCCACCTACTCATGCATCTGTCCAGATGCATCTTAAATGAATCTACCGTGCCTGCCTCTACCACCTCTGCTGGCAACGCGTTCCAGGCGCCCACCACCCTCTGTGTGAAGTACTTGCCGTGCATACCCCCCTTAAACTTTCCACCTCTCACATTGAAAATGTGACCTCTCGTTATTGAATCCTTCACCCTGGAAAAAAATCTATCTCTATCCACCCTGTCTATACCCTTCATGATTTTGTAAACCTCAATCAGGTCCCCCCTCAATCTCCTTTTTTGTAATGAAAACAATCCTAACCTACTCAATCTCTCTTCATAGCTAGCACCTTCCATACCAGGCAACATCCTCATAAACCTTCTCTGCACCCTCTCCAAAGCGTCCACATCCTTTTGGTAATGTGGCGACCAGAATTGTACACTGTATTCTAAATGCGGCCGAACCCATGTCTTGTATAATTTTAACATGACCTGCCAGCTCTTATACTCAATACCCCGTCCAATGAAGGCAAGAATACCATATGCCTTCTTGACCACTCTATCCACCTGTGCAGCCACCTTCAGGGTACAATGGACCTGAACTCCCAGATCTCTCTGCTCATCAACTTTTCCCAAGGCTGTTCCATTTACAGTATAGCTTGCTCTAGAATTAGACTTCCCAAAATGCATCACTTCACATTTGTCTGGATTGAACTCCAGCTGCCACTTTTCTGCCCAAATCTCCAGTCTATCCATATTCTCCTGTATCCTAATCAACAACTTGAATTTGTATAGTGCCCATAATGTACACCAAACTGCAGGAAGGACTGTCCACAGTTACTACTTTTGAGCCAGAAAGCATATCCCTGCTGCTGCTGCAGTTGTGCATCCTAGAAACTAGGAGCAGGCCATTCAGCCCATTAAGCCTGTTCTGCTGCTCAATATGATCATGGCTGATTGTCTAATTCAGAACTCTGTCCCTGCTTTCTCCCCCATACCCTTTGATCCCTTTATTCCTAAGAACTATACCTAACTCCATCTTCAAAACATTCAATGTCTTGGCCTCAAACGCTTTCTGTTTGTAGAGAGTTGCACAGGCTTCCCACTCTCTGGGGGAAGCCATTTCTCCTCATCTCAGTCTGAGTCCTTAAGCTGAGACACTTGGTCATCAAGAAGATCCTCGCGATGTTTATGCTGTTGGGTCCTGTTAGAATTTTATAGGATTCTATCAGATCCCTGCTCATTCTTCTAAACACCAGTAAATGCGGCATCACAACAGTTTGGTTAAAAATACCAATACTGACCTGTATAACGAGAAATTAGTTCATTTGACAAAACAATTTGGTCAAACATATGGGTTTTAAGCAGCAATTCAAAGAAGGAACATGGGAAGTGTGGTTTGAGAGGGTATTTATACTGCGTTAAAGGTTCTAAATAAACTCAGGTTATTGTTCTGTTATTACCGGTGATATTCCCCTTGTCCATACTTCCTTGGTTTTGCAGGAAACAGCTTTTACTGCTTACACACTCAAAACCTTAACAACGTCTTCACAGCATTCCGAGGAAGGGTCACTGGACTCGACATGTTAACTCTGTTTCTCTCTCCGCTGATATTGTCAGACCTGCTGAGTCTATCCAGCGCTTTCTGTCTTTGTTTCAGATCGTCAGCCTCCATGGTTATTCATCTTATTTTGTGTTAATTGTTGAGGTGAAAATGCCCCCTTTTCCGTACAAGCCAATCATGAGAACACACGACCAGGACACCCTCTTATTAACAAGAACAGACCGATGGCACCGTGATGCTGCAGCAGTCAGCCTGGGTGAATTGAGCAATAACTTTCTCTCCCCATCACATCCCGATCATGGGGACAGCCAACAGACTCATGAGACTGTAAGACATAGGAGCAGAAGTTAGGCCAATCGGCCCTTAGAGTCTGCTCCAACATTCAATCATGGCTGATAGGTACTTCAATCCTATTTTCCCGCTTTCTCCCTGGAGTGGGAGTGGCAGTGGACCCAGAGCAAAGATGGCGACCTGTTAGGATCACATGGTCAGACCACATAGAAGCCCTTATAGATAGACTGTAATGTCCACCTTTTCAGCTTTATATCATATTTTCCTAACTTTAACAATGTATATCTGCAATGTAGTGTAAATTTCTTCTTAATTTTATCCATATTTGGCACCATGTGTTGGTGTAATTGTGCACTGTTTGCTGTATTCCCATCTTCTGTAACTTGAGGACATGTGACAATAAACCTAATTCCAATTCTAATCCCACCTTCTCCCAACATGTTTCTGAGTTGGAAGGTGAGTTTGTTTTAATAAAATAGTGCATAAGGCATACCCCAGGGTTCTCCAAATGTCTTGGCACTGTGACCCCGTTTTGAGACTTGGCCATCACCCCCTCGGTAAGAGCTGGGAGAGGGGTGGTGGCCGTGGGGCAGGGGAGGAGAGCAACCATTGCTAACTCAGAGTTGGAATCCCAAGGGTTTAACTGTTACCCCACTTGAGGTCCCAACCTCGATTCAGGGAAGCTCTAGCCATTGGGTTTAAGCAGCCGCTTTAAGGAAGTTCTGACCATAGATTACTCTCCCTGACTGCTTTCATTGAGTACCTGTTTTATTATCCATTTTATTGATGTCTAAGCTCATTCAGGTTACCTGCAAGAGGCCATTAGTTATATCGTTTGAGTGGTTTTGCCACATTGAGAACTTTTCTTTGGAACTGTGCCCAAGCGATGGGTTATTCCCATGTAGGGTATTATGTGATTGAGTGGGTGGATCTTCCCATGTATCTGCTGCTCTCGGTGCTAGCTGCAGTTTTGGAAGACGCTGTGGAAGGTGTCTTGGCGAGCTGTTGCAGTGCGTCTTGTTTTAGTACACACTGCTGCGACTGAGTGGCAGAGATGGAGGGAGTGAATATTTGTGGAATAACAATGATCCATTTAGAATCATAGAGTCATAGAGATGTACAGCATGGAAACAGACCCTTCGGTCCAACCCGTCCATGCCGACCAGATATCCCAACCCAATCTAGTCCCACCTGCCAGCACCCGGCCCATATCCCTCCAAACCCTTCCTATTCATATACCCATCTAAATACCTCTTAAATGTTGCAATTGTACCAGCCTCCACCACATCCTCTGGCAGCTCATTCCATACACGTACCTGTGTTCATTCCTCTGCGTGAAAAAGTTGCCCCTTAGGTCTCTTTTATATCTTTCCCCTCTCACCCTAAACCTATGCCCTCTAGTTCTGAATTCCCAAACCCCAGGGAAAAGACTTTGCCCATTTATCCTATCCATGCTCCTCATAATTTTGTAAACCTCTATAAGGTCACCCCTCAGCCTCCGACGCTCCAGGGAAAA